>NC_056750.1:871822126-872047030 GCF_019279795.1 Protopterus annectens | reverse complement strand
TGTAGCTAGTAAAGAAAAGAATGGAAAGTAGTAGTAATTGTAGCTAGTAAAGAAAAGAATGTAGCTAGTAAAGAAAAGAAAGGAAAGAAGTAGTAATTGTAGCTAGTAAAGAAAAGAATGGAAAGAAGTAGTAATTGTAGCTAGTAAAGAAAAGAATGGAAAGAAGTAGTAATTGTAGCTAGTAAAGAAAAGAATGGAAAGAAGTAGTAATTGTAGCTAGTAAAGAAAAGAATGGAAAGTAGTAGTAATTGTAGCTAGTAAAGAAAGGAATGGCAAGTAGTAGTGATTGTAGCTAGTAAAGAAATGAATGGCAAGTAGTAGTAATTGTAGCTAGTAAAGAAAAGAATGGAAAGAAGTAGTAATTGTAGCTAGTAAAGAAAAGAATGGAAAGAAGTAGTAATTGTAGCTAGTAAATAAAAGAATGGAAAGAAGTAGTAATTGTAGCTAGTAAAGAAAAGAATGGAAAGAAGTAGTAATTGTAGCTAGTAAAGAAAAGAATGGAAAGAAGTAGTAATTGTAGCTAGTAAAAAAAAGAATGGAAAGAAGTAGTAATTGTAGCTGGTAAAGAAAAGAATGGAAAGAAGTAGTAATTGTTGCTAGTAAAGAAAAGAATGGAAAGAAGTAGTAATTGTAGCTATTAAAGAAAAGAATGGAAAGAAGTAGTAATTGTAGCTAGTAAAAAAAAGAATGGAAAGAAGTAGTAATTGTAGCTAGTAAATAAAAGAATGGAAAGAAGTAGTAATTGTAGCTAGTAAAGAAAAGAATGGAAAGAAGTTGTAATTGTAGCTAGTAAAAAAAAGAATGGAAAGAAGTAGTAATTGTAGCTAGTAAAGAAAAGAATGGAAATAAGTAGTAATTGTAGATAGTAAAGAAAAGAATGGAAAGTAGTAGTAATTGTAGCTAGTAAGAAGGGGATTTTTCAAGCATAGTGAAGGGGAAGAAAGCTAAAGGCATGAACTGGTCTGATAGAGTGAAACTGAAGAAAGGCAATGGATGGCTGCTTGTAAACATGACAACATCTTACTGTTTTTTTAACATAAAAATAAAGCACTTTCATTTTTATCTTCATTGCAGGAAGAAGAGGAAGAATCCCAATATAGAGTGATTAATAGATAAGCATATTCTGAAGGCCTTTAAAAGGCATTAGATAAAATCAAGGACAATAAAGTATAAAGTACAGATGGTGACTGCCTAAAATGATAAGTAACTTGTGATCTGAGACCACTCAGATTCTTACAGCAGTGTTTAACAGGACACTAGTAAGGATTACTCCCTGAGGCCTGGGAGGGGCTGTGCAAGTGATAAGTAATGTATGAGATGAGACCAGTCAGTCTCTTACAGCAGTGTTTAACAAGTACACTAGTAAGGATTACTCCCGGAGGGCTGGGAGGGGCCTGTGCAAGTGATAAGTAACATATGAGACGAGACCAGTCAGTCTCTTACAGCAGTGTTTAACAAGACACTAGTAAGGATTACTCCCTGAGGCCTGGGAGGGGTCTGTGCAAGTGATAAGTAACGTATGAGACAAGACCAGTCAGTCTCTTACAGCAGTGTTTAACAGGAGACTAATAAGGATTCCTCCATGTGGCTTGGGAGGGGCCTGTGCAAGTTTTCATGTAATGCACGTTTTGATTATTTATTGGGTGTTTACTTATTGGTCTAGTTAAAATAATGGTGTTTTTCTTGTGTAAATGTTGTTTGTACTTTAGGCTTTGTATAAGGGAAAGGATTGTTTGGTTTTTAATTACAATATTAATGGTTAAGTTAGAATTTTACAAGTACTTCCAGGCAGGATGCTATTTATTACTATCACTTTATCTTTTGGTAGGGCATTACTGATTTCGGAATAAGTATGACTATATAGACGAGCCTTTATTTTTTGTTTTTAACAAGGCAATGGTAGGAGCGATTAGCTGGTTTGTTTTTCTTTTGCTTTCCAGTGGTTTAACAAAGCTTAATTGATTTATCTATTTGTATCAATTAGCCTATTGTGAACCAGCCAGGATGCGCGTATATAAGGACTTGGTGTTTTTGTGTTATTTGTTCTGAAGAAGTCCTCTAACCTAAGGACAAAAGCGTTTAATATTTTACTGCAATAAAGTTGATTTAGAGCGGCACTCTGCTCTGAAGTCTTCCCCTTCTTTTTGTGTCTTATAGTTTTTGGTTTGTTCATGGATAATTGACAGATAATAAGATAAGACAACAGATAAGACAGATAAAATATTGCAGGATACCTTATAGGAATTCACAATTCACAAAGAAACAATGGGAGGACATATGTATAGTTCCCAAATATGCAAGAACGTCTAGAAGATTTAAAATATTTGATTAGAAATGTTTGCATAAGTATTTTAATACCCCAGGCAGACTCAAACAAATTTTTCCTTGGATATATTGCAAATGTTGGAAGGATTGGGAAGAAAGAAATAATTAGGAACATATTTTTATAATGAGGTGACAGACTTTAAAAATTCTCTGCACACTACTCTGTCAGAAATACTGGGTGGGCAAGTTGGTGTAACTAACAAAATGAATTTTCAGCTGTGATACAGAATCTGAATTGCCTAGACATATTAATTCTTCTGGCTGCCAAAAAGGAAATAGAAAATGGAAAAAAAAAGTCTAAGCCAGTCATATTAGAAGTAGCGAGTATAGTAACAGATAAAATAAATCGGAAGTGGAATCCTTACAATGGGTAGCAGCAAATCACATTAAAAAGCCAGTCATATTAGAAGTAGCGAGTATAGTAACAGATAAAATAAATCGGAAGTGGAATCCTTACAATGGGTAGGAGCAAATCACATTAAAAAGCCAGTCATGTTAGAAGTAGTGAGTATAGTAACAGATAAAATAAATAGGAAGTGGAATCGTTACAATGGGTAGCAGCAAATCACATTAAAAATGGGAACAGTGGGAACTATACATGCAGAATAATGTTTTGTAGGAGGAATTGAATGAGTTGTGTATGTTCAAGTGACAGTGGCTGTATAGAAGATTATACAAGATGTATAATGTCTGCAACTGAAATATGTCAGTATGGTTTGTTTTCATTTATATAAACATATGATTGCCTATGTCGTAAGTGAGAACTCAGTAAAGATGTTTTGTATTTAAAAAAAATGAACAGGGTAATGAAGATGTTAAAATGCAGTTTGAGTCATTTATGGCTGACAAAAGCTGAAAACATGCTGATTAGCAGAGGTTTATTGGAGGATTGTCATGTCAGATTTGGAGGTAGTTGATTTTGTGGCACACAGATGATTTATTAGTAAATTGAAAGGTAAAGTTATTATTTAGAGTATGGTGATGAAGCTTAGTGGTTGGTTAACTTAGGATAGCAAAGAAGGTAGTATGAAAGGAAAACTGTCTGAGGCAAATGCATCGGCATTCATGTTTTACATGACCAAGTCTGTGCCTATATTGTTTTTTACACAACACAGTCAATCAAATCCAGGAAATGGAGATTTTATGCCACCATAAAACCTCAGGTTATCACATCAGAAAGGAGCCAGGCATCAACACATTTAAAAAGTCAGCTTGCTACCATTGGTATGTCGGTAACAAGCTCTATAACATGTTAGAAAACTACAACAAAAATGTATTCTGCCATCAAAATACTTGGCATAACCTGTCTTAAGTTTTTGTACTGCAACCATTTCCATTAAAAACAGATATCTGATGATGGAAACCCTTTCTCAGATTTCCTTAAAGACAGTGTAAATGCTGTGAGATGCACACTAGAAATGTACTACTAGTGTGGTTAATGTAGGGGAGTATACATTAAATACTGTGAGATGCACACTAGAAATGTACTACTAGTGTGGTTAATGTAGGGGAGTGTACATTAAATACTGTGAGATGCACACTAGAAATGTCCTACTAGTGTGTATAATGTAGGGGAGTGTACATTAAATACTGTGAGATGCACACTAGAAATGTACTACTAGTGTGGTTAATGTAGGGGAGTGTACATTAAATACTGTGAGATGCACACTAGAAATGTACTACTAGTGTGTATAATGTAGGGGAGTGTACATTAAATACTGTGAGATGCACACTAGAAATGTACTACTAGTGTGGTTAATGTAGGGGAGTGTACATTAATTACTGTGAGATGCACACTAGAAATGTACTACTAGTATGGTTAATGTAGGGGAGTGTACATTAAATACTGTGAGATGCACACTAGAAATGTACTACTAGTGTGTATAATATAGGGGAGTGTACACGAGCAGCACATAACTTCTGCACCTGGGAAGTGAGGGGGATAAATGTGCCCTACAAGCAAAGTGTTGGCACTATGTTTTAAAAATAAGTTAAAGTAAGAAATCTCTTAAAAATAACCGCATAGTGTACCTGCAGTTGGTGACTCCCATTCTAAGTGTGTACCTGCAGTTGGTGACTCCCATTCTAGGTGTGTACCTGCACTTGGTGACTCCCATTCTAGGTGTTTACCTGCAGTTGGTGGCTCCCATTCTAGGTGTGTACCTGCAGCTGACTACTCCCATTCTAGGTGTGTACCTGCAGCTGATGACTCCCATTCTAGGTGTGTACCTGCAGCTGACGACTCCCATTCTAGTTGTGTACAGGCAGCTGACAACTCCCATTCTAGTTGAGTACCTGCAGTTGGTGACTCCCATTCTAGGTGTGTACCTGTAGGTGCGTACCTGCAGTTGGTGACTCCCATTCTAGGTGTGTACCTGCAGCTGACTACTCCCATTCTAGGTGTTTACCTGCAGTTGGTGGCTCCCATTCTAGGTGTGTACCTGTAGGTGCGTACCTGCAGTTGGTGACTCCCATTCTAGGTGTGTACCTGCAGCTGACTACTCCCATTCTAGCTGTTTACCTGCAGTTGATGACTCCCATTCTAGGTAATGAGAAGTGTAACCACTGCACCTGCATTCACTTTCACAGGCTTTGTCCTCAAGGGTAGTCAAGTCATAGCAGTCATAAACAAACAGTACAGTAAGCCGACAGCTTCTTGCAATGAGGATAGTATAAAAATATTCCAAAGAAAATGAAAAACACTATCAGGACCAGTAAAACAACCAATGAACCAAGATTAAATTCTGAAATTAAACTAGAAATCCTTCTTTAACCATGTTAAAAATTAAGGAAAAACATTCAACATTGTTCTAAACTTTCCCTAAATGGAGCCACCACTCTAACTTACATGACATTGCAGCTATACTAACAAACAAGTTCTCTGCAAATTTCACCCACAAAACAACCTCTTTCAACAGCACTCATCTCAGATTCCCTTACTTTGCCAGTCATCACTAAGTAATGTGTTCTCTCAAAACCAAAAACACTTCTTTCATGGGTCCTGATAACATACCTGGGAGCTCATTAAGCAGAGTCAGTCTCTCTTTGAACTTCTCCTTAAAGTGCCAGAGGCTATATACCTGAGTTCCTGTGCATTGCTATGATGATGCCCTTCTGCAAAAGTGGCCATATCACTGACCCCAGGAATTAACTCTTAGTCAGCCTTAGGGGTCTGTTATGTAAAGCTATTGTAACTGACTGCATTAATTATGACATTACGATCCTCATTAACTTTCAGCCCCACCAATATGGCTTCATCAAAGGAAAACAGTGCCTGTTAAACTTTCTTAACTTTTTCAAGAGGGTTACACAAGTTGTTAGCAATAGTCATGCATTTCAAGCAACTTATCTTGATCTGGCCAAAGTATTCAATACCACACCTCATGCTGGAAATGTCATAAACTATCACCCTTAAGCGTAGAGCCTTACTTGATAAAATGGATTGCCAGTTGGATGAAAGACAGAATCCAAATAGTTTGTGAGACAAGTGTGTCTTCCAAGTACTACTGAAATAAGCAGTAGGGTCCCCTGAGGTCTGAGCTAAGCCCTCTCTTGCGTGACATCTAGTTCTATGATCTCAGAAAAGTTAACCAAATCTGTGCACAAATTCAAACTGTCAGTATTTGTTAAAATTCTCTCAGATATCTGTCCCCTTCAGAAAGTGCTTAAGTTATTATTAAACTGTACAGAAAATGGGCTTAAACTAAATGTTAAAAAGTGTAGTCTGGTTTCTTTTGGAAAACAGAAGTTACTCACAATGTATAGTATACATACCCTTACAAAATGAAAAGGTAGTTAGGGGCCTAGGCTCTTGGGTTGAAAGTTCCTTTTTCTTTGAGTAGTACATGGCAACTGTTGTCAGGAAATCTTCTGGTTACCACAACTGATAGCCAAATGTATTTAGTCTAAATTCAAATATGTTATTGTCCACACATATTCAGCACTGATGGATCTATTATAGAGTACTGTCCTCCATTCATATATATCTCACATGGCATCTCCACTTACTCAAAAAAATGTATAGGTTCCTATCAAAAAAGATCTCTGGTATTACGAGCCTTACTTATTAGTAGAGACTGAAAGCACTGTAGATTCTCACAGATTTCTAAGGGGTAATCTGTGCTTCGCTAACTGTCTATTAAGAGATCTGATGCTCCTTGACCATCTGTATCTCAGTAAGACAAACAATTCCACTAATGTTAGACCAATCTTCATCACCACATAAACACAATATGATGGAGAATTAGATTCACCTGCCAGCACCTCCTCCTTCTCTGGAATAAACTTCCTGTGCAAATTAAACAAAGTGATTGTATATCTACCTTAAAATTACACATGGACAACTGGATCAGTGCTCACAAATTTACTCCAGGACTATCCAGTCCTTCCCTCCTCGAGAAAGATGGTAAAGCCTGATGGTGAGTATTGACAAGGCATTTATGGTCATTATACTAATGCTATAAAGAGATATAAGAATACTAGATAGATGTATGGATAGTTGCAGATAATAGTTAATGCCAAGAAATGTAGAGAGATGCACTATGGAGTATGTAACCCAAGTGATGACTATATAGTAACTGGAATGGTGCCAGACGTGTGTGAGGAAGAAGAGGAGTGGGATTTGAGGGTTTGGTTTACACACAGAATGTAATCAGACCACTTAGCATTGCCCAGAGCACATTTTAAAGAGTTGGGCTGTGTCCAAAGTATTGTTACTCTAATATAGGGTACTGAAAAGATTTCACTCTTGAGTGCTATTTACAAATTTAGAGAGCATACAGAGAAAGAAGGGTTACATTAGTAGATGATGTAGAAGAAGGTAGTTAAGGGTAAAACAAGGTTACATTACTTATCAATGAGGATAAATATAATAACCTCTAAACATTTGCTTTGGAGGAAATGTGATACTGTGGAGCTTTCTTTTCAGAAATGGTGATTTACTACTGGAATTCCTTGAACATCTTGAAAGCTGAACTGGTAAGTATATGTTGGCAGATTTAAGAAAGGATAGCAAAGGTGATTACATAACTATTAAATTATAGAACAGTAGTCATTAACTGTAGAGTCAAGCACGCAAACAGCTTTTGTATATTCTTCATTGACAATGCAGCAGAATTCAGCTAAATGATTTTTACCACTTGTTTTTCAGGTACATATGAGCACTCATGTGTGGAATAACAGCCCTACCAAAAGGGGGCGCCGCCTATCGTTGGATGGCACAGCCTCTTCCCAGACTGGGGACCAAATCAAGTTTCAAGACTTCCTGCCGAAGGATGTTCCAGCCCAGCTTGCAGCAGTTAGTCCTTTGTCCTTCTGGAACCAGTATGCGGCCTTCCTTTCAAACCGACTAGTACCCAAGCCAGTGTCTCCTGCTATACTTCTTCCTCATGCATTTCTTGGGGCAGGGAATGTAGGGAGTACTGCCATTGGTGGAATGAACAATGTTAAAGAAAAACTAATCCCAGAGCCAATTGGGACTGTAGACAATATGATGCAGGAGGACAAATAACTTTTTTAAAAAGCTGTGTAACTGTTTGGATCAGTGGAAGTCATGAGACTGGGTGGGAAGTCTCAAAACAACTATGGCAGCAAGCTGTTCTGATCAACAGTGGCAGCTTGGGTCCAAGCACCAGCTAACAGAAGGATCTATACAGTCATCTGAGTGTTACTTCACTGGTGAACAAAATTACATGTTCCTTATTTTGTGAATGCAAAAAAGATCATATGACTCCACACATGAATAGAACAGAAAGTTGACCATAAAAGAGCTCCATCCATCTCTTTGGTACTGGGGAAGAGTTGGTCTGACGGGTAGTCAGATGAGCAGTGGCGACTCTTAGAAATGTCTTCACTATTAGTAATGAGTACTAACAAGTCTGTAATCACAAAATAGGGACAGGGTCTTTTACAAATGGCCACCAAGGTAAACCAAGGAGGATGCCCTCTCAGATAATCCACATTGGTCATAATTACTTAATACATCTGAAGCTAAGATCATACCGCTATATAAAAAGGATACAAATGTACATTAAAGACGTTTCTTATCAAAGACTCTTTTGCTGATATTTACACCTTCACATGGGCCAAACCACTGTAGATTTGCAAGTATGCTCATAAGGTAAATGTTGTGAAAGGTCTGCCAGTAGCACTCCATGGTGCATCTCATCTGGTGATCAACAGAGTTTCTCAAGAGATAGGTCTGTCAGCAAAAGATACTGACTACCTTGGAGGGAAGGGAACCAGTATGAGGTGCAATGATTCCCTAGTGAACCCAGAGAAGCACTACGGTCACCTTCCTCAGCAGTGGTATAATTGGAAGAATGCAGCTGTTGGACACTATAGACAAACACAGTTGGACTCTTTTCTCCATTTAGTAATGTAACTTATGCTTGAAAGTGAATTATCAGAAAAATGTTAGCAAACTACTGAAAATGCCAGTCATATATATGCATTTAGTGGAGACCTGCAGACAATCATGGAAATGGAGTGAAGGCTAAAAAAGATGTCTCAGCTTTCTGCAGCCATATTTTGAGTCAACATTTTCTTGTGTCAAGAAATGTGAGACGCCAGACTTACATTGAGGTTTGCCCTGAGATACTAAAGGGTCTCATATTTAGATAGAGCATTGATTTTTTTTGTATGGCAGCAAAATAGTGTTTTCTAAAAGGGGCAACTACATATTCCACATATTCCACATATTCCACATATTCCACCATGCATTTTCATTGTTTCCTTCATGGTACCACCATCAAATGACAAAATACCAATGATTAGACGTAAAAGCACAAGGATTGTTTACTTTTTAAAAGTACATATTTCTGAGTCTGTATGTAGCACAAAAGTAACACACACACACACACACACACACACACACACACACACACACACACACACACACACACACACACACACACACACACACACACACACGCCGAGCGTATATAGTGATATAGTGTTTTACAGAACGTCAGTACACAGCATGTAAGCTAGCATGTCCACGCAGTAGAGCACACACCAGTGTAAAGAGACATGGTTCTGATCCCATAGGTTCTCAAAGGTTCTCTCTTACATTCCTCAGATTTAACATTTCTTTTTACATGCTTCCTTACCTTTCAGGGTTACCACCTCTTCCTTTTCACACAGAATAGTCCCTAAATCAGGTATAATTAAAGCTCATCAAATTAGTATTGTTTCAGTCTTTGATATTAGCCAAAAGTGCTCTTTGCAGCACCCACAATGTACTCAGGATGGACTGCTGCTGCAATTCATAAGCAGTTACATGGACTGGTAGCATATTTGAGTACAACTGTAGATTCATTTTTATTAGTCCCATTACTCATGCAACCATTTAAACTGTCTGGGATCCCATTACTCATACAACCATTTAAACTGTCTGGGTTCCCATTACTCATACAACTATTTAAACGGTCTGGGTTCCCATTACTCGTACAACCATTTAAACTGTCTGGGATCCCATTACTCATACAACTATTTAAACTGTCTGGGTTCCCATTACTCATACAACCATTTAAACTGTCTGGGATCCCATTACTCATACAACTATTTAAACTGTCTGGGTTTCTATTACTCATACAACTATTTAATCTGTCTGGGTTCCCATTACTTGTACAACCATTTAAACTGTCTGGGTTCCCATTACTCATACAACTATTTAAACTGTCTGGGTTCCCATTACTCATACAACTATTTAAACTGTCTGGGTTCCCATTACTCGTACAACCATTTAAACTGTCTGGGTTCCCATTACTCGTACAACCATTTAAACTGTCTGGGTTCCCATTACTCATACAACTATTTAAACTGTCTGGGTTCCCATTACTCATACAACCATTTAAACTGTCTGGGTTTCTATTACTCGTACAACCATTTAAACTGTCTGGGTTCCCATTACTCATACAACTATTTAATCTGTCTGGGTTCCCATTACTCGTACAACCATTTAAACTGTCTGGGTTCCCATTACTCATACAAGCATTTAAACTGTCTGGGTTCCCATTACTCATACAACTATTTAAACTGTCTGGATTCCCATTACTCATACAACTATTTAAACTGTCTGGGTTCCCATTACTCATACAACCATTTAAACTGTCTGGGTTCCCATTACTCTTACAACTATTTAAACTGTCTGGGTTCCTAATACTCATACAAACATTTAAACTGTCTGGGTTCCCATTACTCGTACAACTATTTAAACTGTCTGGGTTCCCATTACTCATACAACCATTTAAACTGTCTGGGTTCCCATTTCTCATACAACTATTTAAACTGTCTGGGTTTCTATTACTCATACAACTATTTAAACTGTCTGAGTTCCCATTACTCATACAAGCATTTAAACTGTCTGGGTTCCCATTACTCATACAACTATTTAATCTGTCTGGGTTCCCATTACTCGTACAACCATTTAAACTGTCTGGGTTCCCATTACTCGTACAACTATTTAAACTGTCTGGATTCCTATTACTCATACAACCATTTAAACTGTCTGGGTTCCCATTTCTCATACAACTATTTAAACTGTCTGGGTTCCCATTACTCATACAACCATTTAAACTGTCTGGGTTCCCAATACTCATACAACCATTTAAAGTGTCTGGGTTCCCATTACTCATGCAACCATTTAAACTGTCTGGGTTCCCATTACTCATGCAACCATTTAAACTGTCTGGGTTCCCATTACTCGTACAACCATTTAAACTGTCTGGGTTCCCATTACTCGTACAACTATTTAAACTGTCTGGGTTTCTTTCTTGGACATGGCTCTCATTTCTTCCAGCAAATCCTGATATTTTGACTTTGTATCTTTCTGTATGTAAGATACTGTAATTACTAGGTGTAGCAATTTCAATGTCAATGCTACTTTTGTCTTTTTTTTCATGGAGTACTATATCTATAAATTGATGTTGGTAATAGGTAATCCCAAGTGGTAAAAACTTCATCATTTTCTATAATGCTTTGTGGTTCATGTTTCCAATGCTTTTCAGCTACTTCTATATTGTACTGTTTGCACAATCCCCAATGCAACAGTCTTGCCACATTTTTGTGCCTTTCATTGTACAGACCCTCTACCATGAGTATATCACAACCAGCAACAGGACGCGTGCCTTTTTCCAATTCCTTTTTTTTTTTTTTACAGAATTGACATTTGTCTGTTTCTCTCAAATGTTCAATGGACTTTGTAAACCAACAAGTATGTAGTCCACTGTCCAGGGTTGCCATTATTAACCTTTCATCTTTCGGTTTCATCTCACCTCTCCTTAACCATTCTGCATCAAATCCTGATCAACATGAGGTTGATCCAGGAGATCTCTGCAACTGCCACAATATGTATGCCTTTTCCATATGTCTTTCCTTCTCATCTGATCCATCCCTTATGTTCTCATTTTTGTCTTTTTGGAAGATTCAGTTGCTGTCTGATTTTTGTCTACTTCTGGTTTGGTTTCTATTCCCGCTTAACACTGGATGGCCTCAGCATTGTGACACTAGGAGTCATCAATATACAAATGAAAAAGGCAACAATCTCTTGTAATTTCTGAGTTCTGATGGCCCTCTCTGAGCACAAATGTTAATTATTTTGTTTTAATATATGCACATAAGGACATGGATGTAGCGCGCCAGAAACACACAGTACTTTCCAAGCTGCCTTCACAGATAGGCTTTGTAGTTCATATGAATGCTTAGTGTCTAATACCTTTAAAACACTTAAAATGTTTTCTAATTGCAGGATGCAGCTACCAGGCCCACCAAGACATGTTTTACTATACACTGACTAACCTGCGACCTGCATTCTGCAGTCCCTTGCTGTAAAACTGCGTTATGATTGTCACATGCACTCTTGAATGCTTTACTGCGTTTGAACTCAGCAACTCATCGGGAAAAAGCTATTCCATGCATGAACTACTATTGCCTAAGAATGCCCCTCCTTTGCTTCCCCTTTGTTGTATGAAAATTTCATGTCTAAGCTGCATCTCCCTTCTTCATGTTCCTCTTCATTTGAAAACAACTCTCCTCTAAGGTCTGAGCTATTTAAATTCCACTTTTCTCACCATCTGCATGCCAAGATCTTAGTCTTTCTATCATAATGCGTTTAATGCAGAACCTGAACAGTTATATGTGCTTAATGCAAGCTAACACCATAACGCAAGGCCTGCCTTCATTGCTTGATTCAAGTGATGGGCTTATCAAAGCTCTCATGAAGTCCTCACTAGGTATTACTGAGGGTCAGGTTCATAGCTTCTGAGGTGATTACTAGGCTAACAGCCCAGGGGGTGGCTTTTTAAGCCTAATCAAGCATCCAGAGGTAAGAATCAAACCCTGTACTTTGTGTTTTTGAGATAAATAAATTAATCATTATGACAACCCTGATCCCAAATCAGGGAAATTGAGTCCCACATAAAACACGTTTGTCATCCAGCCACACATGTCAGGTCACCATAGTTGCCACACTCCTTGGCATTCTTTTCAGGGGGCTGTGCTGAGCAACTTCTACCATTCGCCAGAGCAGCTCTGATCTGTGAACAAATAAAAAACACTCAGAGCTGGTACACTTATCCGTGCAGTTTTTCATACATTATTCTGCACCTTACCAATGAAAATAAGACATTAGGCCTGGCTTCCTGATTGGTTATTAGGAGCGGTTAGATGTCCTCCTTGGCTAGCTTGCACTACGGAACAGTTAGATGTCCTCATTGGCTAGCTTGCACTACCTAATTTAAATACTTGGTGAACAATCCTTGGTACGTGTGCCACCATCTTCTCATTACCTCCATCACATCATATCTTTGATGCCTGGCAGCTAGTCTGACTTTGGAACCAACTGCTATTGTTCATGATCTCATGTTGTAAATGAGACCATGAAAAGCTGTCATCTGCATGCAGTATGAGAGGAGGGAAGGGGAGGGGGCATACCAGTCAATGATAGGTGCTCAGACTATCAACCATTCATCTATCCCCAATCATTTTCTGTAGTTCCATAGTACTAACTACACCCATTTGTAGAGCACAGAAAGAAGTTCTGTTCTCACCATAACGTTCCATCTGTGTTGTCCATTTTCAATCTTCTTCAACTGTTGGGTTCAGATCTGATCCTCCAGTCTGACTCGGCCATTACACTAGCTCATGGCCACCTAAAAGCACTCAAGCTCCTCCATACCCACAATGTACTAACCCCTAACATACCTCAGATCTTCTTTGCTAGATGACATAAAGTAAGAAATATTAATATAATATTCCTGACAGAAGAAGCCATTATGTGGAGCTCAACTTAAGGCACAATCATGTCCTTATAAACTCTAATTCTTCCAGAAGTCCATAATGACAAAGGATGGGGTTGGTGAGCGGGGAGTTGAGGAAGACTGAAAGTGGACAACACAGATGGAATGTTATGGTGAGCACAGAACTTCTTTATCTGATGTCAGTTTTCATTCATTCCTCAACAGTTGGGACAGAGTCCTCAGCTACCTGAAACCCTGGGTGGACTCTAAGGAAGGATATTCCTGAGCACGGTTGAACCAAAGGCTGCTCCTCTCATGAGACCAGATCTAGATTGTAATGAGTAATAAAGGAATGAAGATTAACCCAAGTTGCAGCTGCACATATGCCATCCATTGAATGTCTGGCTAAAAACACTGTTGAAGTTGTAAAGGATCTAATCAAGTGGGTTCTTAAAGGTTTTGGTACTGAATTACCTAATTTATTGTAGACAAAGTTACTTTTGGAACTGGTTTACCCAATTTGGCATCCACAAAAGAGACAAATAGTTGTTCAGATTTTCTAACTTATTTTGTCCTATGTAAATAGAAGTATAACTGTCAATGAACATCTAACAAATGCAACATACAGTATATTCTCCTTTGTTTTCAAATTTTGGAAAGAAGATAGGGATATTAATAGACTAGTTGATGTTGGATTCTGACACCACCTTAGGAAGGAAAGGTTGGTTCATAATGTCACTCTTTCCCTATGGAAAATCAAGTAAGGAGGTTTACAGGATAATGCTTGAAGTTCAGAAACTCTTCTAACAGAAGTAATGGCCACGAGATAGTTTTCCAGGTCAGAAATTTAAGATCACATTTTACTGCTGGTTCAATGGGGTAATGAGTGAAGGCCTGCAGTATTAAACTCAACTCCCATGGTGGAGTAGGGTCTTTACTAGGTGGTCTTAACAAAAGGGTACTTCTCAAGAAGACCTTACAAAGCTTAGATGAAGCCAAGGAGGAGTTCTCATTTCCTATATGGAATTTATAAATTGCTGCCAACTGAACTTCAGTGCTTGAGGGGCTAGCTCCTTCATTAAAAATTGTTGCCAAAACTTCAAGGACACTCTGTACAGGGGACGAAAAAAGATCAATCATTTTCTGATGCACCCAAAAAACAAACCCCTTCCATTTACTTCTTTAAAGTTTCCTTGTAGAAACTTTATGGGAAGATAAAAGTATATGATGGACAAGGGAAGAGAGCATAGGTTGAACTGGAGAAACCACACTGTCAGCTTTAGGTCTGAGAGATCCAGGTGAATCATGTCGGTTGAGTGAGACAAGAGGGTTGAAATCGGATCCAGAATCCAAGGTTGGTAGACTAGATGAGGCCAAAGAAAGGGTAAGCAAGTCCATTGTGGCACATTCTGCAGGAACTAGGGATCAAGGGAGTCAGACAATAAGCATAGAGCAGACCAGGGGGTTCAATCGTGGAGCAGAGCATCCCTCGGTGATTCCTTTGGTGGCGGGACCAGGGCAAAGAAGCTGCTGCATTTGTTGTTTAGGGAAGAAGCAGTAATCACAGCAAGGCTGGCCCCATTGACAGAAAATCATTTCTGTCGCTTTCATGTTGAGGGACCACTCATGAGGTAGTAGAATGGACTTGCTCAGTTTGTCTGCTATCATGTTGGACTTCCCTGGGATGTGCATTGCTTTCAGAAAGTGGTTGGAAGAGATCACCCATTGCCACACTCTGAGGGCTTCTCAGGGGTAAGATCTGTTTCCTCCTTGTTTGTTGATGTACCAAACTACTGACATACTGTCCATCTGAGTAGCAATTTTTTCTGAAGGGAGAGTGTCTTGGAATCCTTGCAACACTAAGAGCACTACTGTCATTTCCAGGGCATTGATATGCATGTTGGCCTCTTCGGGAGACCTAGTGCCTTGGATTGTTTTCCCCAAGAAGTGCTCCCCCACCCCATCTGGGATGCATCTGTGGTCACTATGGCCATGGACTGAGGGAGAAAGAAAGGATGAGCTTGTAGAACCTGAT
Source organism: Protopterus annectens (assembly GCF_019279795.1). Classification (NCBI taxonomy): domain Eukaryota; kingdom Metazoa; phylum Chordata; order Ceratodontiformes; family Protopteridae; genus Protopterus; species Protopterus annectens. Next base: position 872,031,433 of record NC_056750.1, on the reverse strand, counting down.
TTGATTGAATCCACCACCTAAGGTATTTCTTGCATGCCTGAGTGATTCTTATTTGCACTGATATTCGATGATAAAGAATTGACCATTGTGTTGCTGGCATCCATTGAAGAATTCTCATGTGGAATCTCGCTAGTGAAGCTAAAATTATGGCCACTGACATTGCCCCTGAGGCTTGTAGAATCAATCGTGTTGAAACTGTTGTACTGTGAATTATCTTCTTGACCTAATGTCTGATAGTTTGTACTCTTGCAAGGGGAAGAAAAGCTGTTACTGATACTGTATTGGAAATTGTTCCTATAAACTCCAGTAAATAAGAAGATTCTGAGATTTGTTGTAATTTATGGTTATCCCTAGAAGGGAGCAAGTCTGGAGTACCTGATCTTTTGCTCTTATCAACAGTTACCTGGACGGGGCAGTAATGAGCCAGCCATTCAGATATGGAAGCACTCTGAATCCCTGCAGTCTTGAGTGAGCTACTACCACTGCTATGCACTTGGTGAATACCCTGGGGCTGTGGTGAGACCAAAGGGCAGGAGCCAGAAGGGTAAATACCTTCTGGATTGTCTGCTCATTTCTATGTGATAGTACACATCTGGAAGGTCTTATGAGCACATCCAGTTATCCTTGCCCAAAAAGGGCAGAATGGACTGAACCATGACCATCTGAAACTTTGTGTCAAACTGACTTGAGTTGCTGAGATCCAAAATTGGTCTCCAGTCACCTGTTTTCTTTGGCACTAAAAAGAATTTTGAGTAAATTCTGGATTCTATCTGGTCTGGTAGTAATTCTTGGATGACCTGTTTTCTAGCAACGTTTGTATTTCTACTGTTGCTGCTATTGTCCTCCGACTGGGTGGAACATTGGAAAATTTGTATGAAGATGGGGGTGGAAGGGGAAAAGGGAATTATATAACCTTTAGAAATTATCCTCTGCATGCACGTATGTTTTGTGATGTCTAGCCAGGCTCTCTGGTATGGGATAAACAAGCCCTGATTGCCTCAAGAGTGGACAATTGGGCCTCGTTTCAGGAGAGCTGATAAGATCTGTCAGAGAAAAAGTTTCTAGACCCTGCTTTTGTGAGCCACCTCTGCTACATGGGTGGTGTCTTCCATTTGAATTCCCCCCGTACATCTAGGGGAACTTTCTCCATGTGGTTCTTGGTAAGGACCCTGGGATTTCCTGAACCACATTTTTCGACCACCACGTTGGTTTCTAGAAAAGGTCCTCGTGGGGGAGGGGAGTCAAAAAACATACTCCCACAGCAGAGAGGGTTTTCCATCTTTCTCATACCTGGAGAGTGTGTTCTTTACCTTAGGGCCAAACAACAAACTGCCATCAAAGGGTGCATTGACAAACAAGGACTTAAAGGGCTCTGCAAAGTCACACAAGCGGATCCCAGGCATGCCTCCTAATAGGAATGCCTGAACCCGCTGCCCTTGAGGTACCTTCAGCTGCATGAGAGAAAAGCCTCATGGATGAATTAGAAATGGACTGTAAGATCGCCATCTGTGAGGCCACTGAAGACTGAGTCTCAGCAGCAGTGGTCCCTTACAAAGAATTTGACAGTTCCTTAGTCAAGTCTCTTTGCAATCTAGTAAAATGTGCCAAATAGTTCAGCGACCTAAGAGCAAAGGTTGCTGAAGCATAGACACACTTCACAAACCTGTCCCAAATCCTGGACTCCCTGTTAGGGGGATGAACAGTGAAACTTTGCTCCAAAAGTTCCTTCTTAGTGGCCACTGCCATGACCATAGCATCCACAGGTACTCCCTTACTCCAAAACTCCCTTCTTGCTGGTGGTGCCAGAATTCAATCCAGTCTCTTAGGGATAAGTTCAATCGAGTTAGGTTCCTTCTACGCCCACTTCAAGATCAAGTCAGTGAGCTTGTCTGCAGGTGGAGTAACCTGGACATAGACCGGCCAGATCCAAATGCCTCCAGGAATACCGATTCCTCTGGAAAAGGATTTTGGGAGGACTAACCACCTCTTAGTTTTTAGTTCCTTCTACGCCCACTTCAAGATCAAGTCAGTGAGCTTGTCTGCAGGTGGAGTAACCTGGACATAGACCGGCCAGATCCAAATGCCTCCAGGAATACCAATTCCTCTGGAAAAGGATTTTGGGAGGACTAACCACCTCTTAGTTTTTGATTCTCTAGGATGGTGACCTGGATGGCACCAAGTCAATGGTAGGTGAGTATCTGGTTCGAGGAAGAGGTTTCGGATCCAAGGTGGTTGGATCTGCTGAAGTCTTCTGTGTCTGTGAAGTTGGCTTCAAAGCAGAAGCCTTCAGGTCCATCTTCTGTTTCTTCTTCTGAGATTCTGTTGATGATGGAGTGGAAGAACCAGATGGTCTAGGGGACCTTTTTGAAGTCTTCTTAAGTTTTCTTTTGGGGGTTTGAGCCTCAGTAATTGCTTCAGGAAAAAGTAGTAGGTAACAAACCCTTCAAAAGTAGCTTATTTTTGTGATCAGCAATCACAAGAGGATTGAAATTTTAACAAATGGAGCAATCCACACCTTAAGGCATCACATATTCCTTGTTCATATTTGCATCAATAATTTCAAAACCATGCATGTACAAGGTTTCAAAAGATTTCATCTTAAAGCTTACACAATGGCAAACTCAACTGCATTAACATTTGACCTCTGTCTAGTGCAGGTAAAGAAATATTAACTGTTTTATGATATTAATTTATATAGATAAAATTTTCACCTTTTTCTAAATATCTCAACAACCAAGTAACGCAGACAGAACTCCTTACCCTCACATCCTCACATGAAAGCTCTCAGCTGGATGAATAAAATGCCGCTGACAGTAACTTGAGTGGTTGCTGAGATATTGCAAGCTGTTTTCAAAATATTACAAATGTAATAGTTACTGTGTTTATTGTGACTTATAAAATTCAGTTTAAGACCTAGAACCTAAAGAATACTACCATTATAAAAACAGTTTGTGCTGAAGAGTTTGCCATTTATACAGTAAACTTTCAGTTAACTGGAACTCAAGCAACCAGGAAAAAAAAATCGAAGAAATACAGATACAGTACAATTTTTATGTGTTGCACTTTCTGAACCCCCCCCACCACCACCACCACAGAAACATACCTTACATTTTTAGAGTTTGAGTTTTAAAAAGGAAGATAGGAATAAATTCCCTCTCTCCCCAACTTAAGAACAAGTTAAAAAAAAAACAAATAGTATAGGGTACAGTATTAGTCAGGCCTGAGAGATGAACATTTGTTTGAAATGTGAGGACATAATTTGATTCTGTCAAAAGGCTCAGGCTCCACCCATTGGAAGTTACAGTGCAAATTTCCTGAGCTCCATTGGAGTGAATGAGTTAAGGTGATCTGGGCCCAAACAGTATACACATAAATCATGTGTATCCGAAATAGGACGCTTATGCCCATATCACTGGCATTTTTTAAACCCTGAAGGGCCTTTCTCCTACATTTTTGGTACTACCAAAGACTAGCAACAACAAAGGAGAAAAAGGAAATTTTTTGTTGTTGTTGTTTTTTTTGTTTTTACAAAATTAGAAAGGGCAGGGAAGAAAAAGTGCTAACAATAGTACTGGAGAATACACAGGCATGTAAGATAAAGATAATTAGTATAATGAAAAATAAGGGGAAAAATTACCAACAATGGTAAGTGAGAATACACAGTGTAAAAAAGGATATAAGTGTAGAAATAAGACAAAAGGAAAGTTATAAAGGCAAGGAAAAATATCACTTCACTGACTATAACTCGAGAGTTATTAATGACCATGTCTGTTTCATGAAAGCAGAAAATGCGATCTGAGATATGTTAGAGGTTGGTGTACTCTGGGTAGGGAGGAGCTCAAGCGCTTTTAGGTGACCACGAGCTCTAGTAACTGCTGAGCTGGATCCGATGATCAGAGTGTTGGTGTACTCTGGGTAGGGAGGAGCTTGAGTGCTTTTAGGTGACCACGAGCTCTAGTAACTGCTGAGCTGGATCCGATGATCAGAGCACTGGTGTATTGTGGGTAGGGAGGAGCTCGAGTGCTTTTAGGTGACCATGAGCTCTAGTAACTGCTGAGCTGGATTCGAGGATCGGAGCTGAACCAGATCTGAAACCAACTGTAGAGGAAGAATGAAAACGGACAACATTATGTCAGTCTATCAAGGGTCCTTCACTGAAATGCAGACTAACGTTTGAGATGCCCTTTTTACCTTGTCCCCTCAGCTGTTGTCTGGTGACCTTCTTTAAATCATTCTTCTCTCCTCCTCCACTGGCCTGTGATGGGCTTCACTGTGAAGCAGTGCTGTCCTGCCGAGCTAGTCTCAGATGATATTCTGTGATGAGCTTCACCGTGAAGCAGCACTGTCCTGCCAAGCTAGTCTCAGATGATATTCTGTGATGAGCTTCACTGTGAAGCAATGCTGTCCTGCCGAACTAGTCTCAGATGATATTCTGTGATGAGCTTCACTGTGAAGCAGCGCTGTCCTGCCGAGCTAGTCTCAGATGATATTCTGTGATGAGCTTCACTGTGAAGCAGCGCTGTCCTGCCGAGCTAGTCTCAGATGATATTCTGTGATGAGCTTCACTGTGAAGCAGCGCTGTCCTGCCAAGCTAGTCTCAGATGATATTCTGTGATGAGCTTCACTGTGAAGCAGCGCTGTCCTGCCGAGCTAGTCTCAGATGATATTCTGTGATTAGCTTCACTGTGAAGCAGCGCTGTCCTACCGAGCTAGTCTCGGATGATATTCTGTGATGAGCTTCACTGTGAAGCAGCGCTGTCCTGCCGAGCTAGTCTCAGATGATATTCTGTGATGAGCTTCACTGTGAAGCAGTGCTGTCCTACCGAGCTAGTCTCAGATGATATTCTGTGATGAGCTTCACTGTGAAGCAGTGCTGTCCTGCCAAGCTAGTCTCAGATGATATTCTGTGATGAGCTTCACTGTGAAGCAGCACTGTCCTGCCAAGCTAGTCTCAGATGATATTCTCTCCAGCATTTAATTCCACTACCCAGCTGGCTTCTTATCACATACTCATGCATGTTCTGCTGTTCTCCCTAGGTGACTGCTAATAACCTTCTCTGGGATACTGCATTCTCCTCCACAACCCGCCTCTGATTACATTTTCTGAGATGATTTCCTCACCCCCCCCCCACATTCAGATAGCCTGTAATGACCTCCTTTTTAGTATAGTGATGACTGTTTGTCAGGTAGAAGACTGGGATTCAGTTCCACAATGTGGACTGATTATTAGCACAGAGGACTAAAGTTAATGAGCTGCTTCCTGTGCCAAGGGTACATGGTTTGAATCTTGCCTCCTTCATTTGCCTACTGTGTTACTCTTACAGTTAGTGCAGAGAACTAAAGCTCTCACTTGTTAATGAGTTGCTTCCTGTGTCAGTGGTAGAGGGTTTGACTCTTCCTGCCTTCATTTGCCTGGTGTGGCACCTTGAGCAAGTCACTTAACGAGACAGTGTTTTGGGAAAATTGGGAATGTGGACTAGGATTTCTTTATTGGTCTCCTGGACTGCAGGCCTAGTAACTACCTATAAACATTGGTGGGTGTTGTGATCTGTTTCTCTGACAATTTCCTCGGGAGTGCTTTCTAGACTAGAATCTGGCAACTGCCCTGATTGCTGCACTTCCCTCAACAGCTAATCTCTAATTTTCTCTCCTGAGTCACCATGTTCTTCCATGAAAAGTTTCTGTGGTCTTCTACCATAAAATGATCTGCTCCTCTTTTTCAGCTCCTCTGTGATAACTTGCTCTGGGTAGTTTGTTCCCCTAAGCAATGGTTTCCAATGACTTCTTCAGGGGCACATTTATCTCCTTCTCAGCTATGATAACTTTCCTCTCCATCTCATCCAGACTTTGTTGACCTGTTCTGTCTGTGATGATCTGCTCATCTTTTTAACTGAATGTTGACCTTATATAAGATGCTGTATTTTCCTCTCAAATAGTCTACCATAATCACCTCACTAATACTCTATGCTCCCCTCCCCAAACATCAGAACCCCTGGATATCTCAACTTTGCTCCCCCATCTATAGTCTGCTTCTGATTCCCTGCTATAGGATACCCGGCTGCTGTCACTCTGAGTGTCTCTCTCTCACTCTCCCCCTCTGGATTTTATTTCTCCACTGGGATGTTCTGTTTCCTAGATAGCCTCTGATAACCTTCTCTTGGATTCTTGGATGTTCTGCTCCTTTTCCAGGCTAGTTTGTGATGCTCACCTCAGATGTACTGCTTCTGTCTCTTGCTACCATCTAGTATCCTTACCTGCCATCCTTTGCTCCTTTCTCTAGCTGAACTCTGCTGTCCTTCTCTGAAATGCATGCCTACTTTCTGCAGATATAGCCACTGATGCCCTCGTTTGGGACACGTTCCTATGCTTCCTAAATTAGCTCAGATGACCTTCTTCTCATCATTCTACCTAGCATCTGATGACCTAGTTTAATAAAATTCTACTCCTTCCTCAACTAGCCTATGTTGGCCTTTTGTTGGATATTCTGTGGTCCTTATTGTTAGTTTCTGAAAACATTTACTGGTATATTTTTTTTTGCTTTCACAAATGACCACTGATAATATCACCTGTCCAGTCTCCATACCTGCTCAATGTAATATAAAATAAAATAAGAATTCACTCAGTTTATCTTTGAAGATCTTTGGAGCACTGTCTTCTCTTGCACATCTAGGTCTGATGACCTTCTTTAGGATATGCTCCCATAGACAGCATCTGATTATCTAATCAATGATGTCCAAGATGTCCAGATCTCATTCCAGCTGACCACTGAAGATCTTCAATGGTGTACTTAGTTACCTCTGAGCTGTCACAGAACACATAATGGCATACTTAGTTACCTCTGAGCTGTCGCAGAACACATAATGGTGTACTTGGTTACCTCTGAGCTGTCACAGAACACATAATTGTGTACTTGGTTATCTATGAGCTTTCAAAGAACACATAATGGTGTACTTGGTTACCAATGACCTGTCGTAGAACACATAATGGTGTACTTAGTTATCTATGAGGTGTCAGAACACATAATGGTGTACTTAATTACTTAACACACTGTCATCTTCCCATTTACTGAAAATTAAATATCAAAAACTTCAAGCCAAAAACATAAAAAAAAAACGTTTCTGCAGAGAGGTAAGTCCCCCCCCCCCCCCCCCCACCTGCATCCTCCCATTACATACACCAACTCAATGGTTACTGCACAATGAAGAAAAGGGAAAATCCCTCCAAATGCATTTTGCTGTTCAGAATAGTACAACCTATGTTTACACTACAGCCACTAATGGGGTGTTACTCTGTTACTTTCCACAGTTGGCCTCTGATGACATTCTGTATGAGCCTGTGCTCCTTTCCCCAAATACCCTCTTAAATCTCCCACTGAAATGCTTTGATCCCATCTTCAGGCAGCTCGTGACTCTAACCTTATGTTCTGATACCATTATATAAGTTGTTACTCTTCAGTGATGGCCTTTGATGACACCCATTAGGATGTAGTAATCCATCCTTCTGCTAGCTTTGGATGAACTCCTATAGAATGGTGTACAGACTGTGTCTAGCTAGTGTTTGAGGACATCATCTAAGATACTTCTCCTCCTGTTCTTTATTAAATTTTGATGATCTCCAATGGAACTGCCTAGTCCCCTACCCAGGTATCTTCTAATGTTGTCTGTGGGATTTGTATATCACTCTCACTGCTAGCTCCCAGAGACATACCTGGGATATTCTCTGCTCTCTTTGGATAGTCACTTAAAAATATTAAAACACGCTCACATTTTCTACTTCATTTTTGCCCTTCAGTTGTGAAAAGAAGAGTGTCACTGCTTTTTAGTAGAACTTGCACCCCCCCCCAAAAAAAAATACTATAGGAAATTCTCTTAATCCCATGGCTGTTTAGCTAGCATTTCATATTCAAACGTTTAAATCAAACTCTTTATTATCTCTAAATTATGGCAATTATTGATCACGTGTGGAAATTCAATGCCCCAAAGTGTGTACATGAACAAGTGTGTTCGGGTGTGCAACTCACTGTGGCCAGTTGTATAAATGAATGTACCAAGGTGTGTAACTGGATGTGTCCAAGTGACTGTGAGCTTACAACTGAAACTGTGAATGTAGCAGGTAATGCCAGTGCAGCACCCGTTAACTGCACAGCCTGTCAAGTGAAGGTCTACTATGCACTGACTCTTTGTGCCTTTTAGGTGTAGGGAAACCCTCTTAAATAAATGGATTATAAATAATAAACCTGTTAAAGAAATGCAACAGCTGTCTAAAGAAAAGGGTACATTTGTTAAAAAATAGACCTGCAGAGGTTTTTTGTAATATTTTTTCAGGCAAATGTTTTTAGATGTGTAAATAAATATCTTACAAAAAACAATGCTGGAAAGGGAATGCATTTATCTGATGTTGTGTTTGTTTGTTTTAATTTACTTAGGATTTATTGCATTCTCAGAAAGGTCTGAACATAACTAGCAAATTGGAAATCCAAACTCTCTGACATAATCTCATTAGAAAAGAAAACAGGTAATATACTTGGTCCCCTACTCTTTTTAGGCCAGAGTACTGGTGTTCTACAGAGAGTCTAAGTGTATCAGCAGATTGAAAGATCCACTGCTTGCTACATAGATTACTTAGACCCAGAATGAAAACTGAGGACCTGAAGTCCAAGACAGATGTAATGCATCTCTCCACTGGTCACCATTTCTCTCAAGATATTTGTTTTGCACAGACTAAAGCAGTTATAATGCGTATCTCTATAAGTAACCTTTCCTCTCAAGACATAATGCTTGTTTTCAGCAGATCAAGGAAGTTATAATGCATACCTCCAGTGGGTTACCCTCCCTTTCAAGCTTTGACATTTAATTTGCACAGACCATGGCAGGCATAATGCATAATATCATTGGTCACCCTCCTTTTCAAAATATGACTTTTTTTTCCACAGACCAAGGCAGGTATAATGCAAGATCCTATTGGATCACCTTTCTTTCCAAGGTATGACATTTGTTTTCCACAGACTAACTCAGTTTTAATATGAATCTCTGTGGGTCTGGCTCACCCTTCCTTTCATGGCCTAACATTTGTTGTCAGCAGACCAAGGTGGATGTAATGCATATCTCAACTGGTAGACAAAAAAGGAAAGTTCGAGGCAATCACAAGTCAGTTGAAAATTACCATAATAGCAAGAAAAGAAACCAACTCCGTGACCACAAATGGCACTTTAATTTAAAAAATGATCAAACATAACTTTGTTTGATATATTTTTTTGTTATAGTGCCATTCCATGATCAATGAGTTGGTTTCTTCTCTTGCTATAATGCAAGTGTCTGTGATTCATCCCTCCTTTCAATAGACCAAGGTGAGTGTTATGCATATCTTGCTGTCCACCCTCCCTTTCAAGACATGACATTTTTTTTCCGAAGACCAGAGCAGTTATAATGCGTATCTCCATCAGTCCCCCTCCCTTTCATTACACAATGTCTGTTTTAGCAGTGCAGTAACACCGAGCACAAGCTGAGTGATCAGCAGAAACCACTCTGCAGTCATGATGCATTTATAACCATCAAGAAGATGTATATATAAATACCCTCAAAACATTTGATATCCAGTTGCAAAGATCACAATGTTCAAAGTGAGGAGCACTGCTGCAATGTCAGCATTTATAATCCGCAGGTATTAGTTGCAAAGATCACAATATTCATAGTGAGGAGCACTGTTGCAATGTAAACATTGATAATCTGCATGTATTTGTCTTCATTAATTCCACAGGAATCATATCTGCATTAATTGTCTTTTTTCCCCTTGTGTAACTTGTTCGTTTTATTTTTTCCCATTTTCCTCTAAAAACAGCCACTCACATGGTAGTGATAACCTGGTCAGCAAACTGTAAATAAAGAAAATTGTGAATTAGTGGCAAGCAGATTTTGCCAGACTGGCATAGAAGTGCACATGCACAGATTCATGGTCCACAGCCTCAACTTCTTCCATCATGACGTGCTAGAAAAGGGAAAGACATCACATCACGCCATCTTCATTTCTTTTCTGTTGCAAACAGGTGACTGGTAGTCTGTCTGTAAACACGTGACTGGTAGTCCTTCTGTAAACACGTGACTGGTAGTCTGTCTGTAAATACGTGACTGGTAGTCTGTCTGTAAACACGTGACTTGTAGTCCTTCTGTAAACACGTGACTGGTAGTCCTTCTGTAAACACGTGACTGGTAGTCTGTAAACACGTGACTGGTAGTCCTTCTGTAAACACGTGACTGGTAGTCTGTCTGTAAACATGTGACTGGTAGTCTGTCTGTAAACACCTGACTGGTAGTCTGTCTGTAAACACGTGACTGGTAGTCCTTCTGTAAACACGTGACTGGTAGTCTGTCTGTAAACACGTGACTGGTAGTCCTTCTGTAAACACGTGACTGGTAGTCTGTCTGTAAACACCTGACTGGTAGTCTGTCTGTAAACACCTGACTGGTAGTCTGTCTGTAAACACGTGACTGGTAGTCCTTCTGTAAACACCTGACTGGTAGTCTGTCTGTAAACATGTGACTGGTAGTCTGTCTGTAAACACGTGACTGGTAGTCTGTCTGCAAACACCTGACTGGTAGTCCTTCTGTAAACACGTGACTGGTAGTCTGTCTGTAAACACGTGACTGGTAGTCTGTCTGTAAACACGTGACTGGTAGTCCTTCTGTAAACACGTGACTGGTAGTCTGTCTGTAAACACCTGACTGGTAGTCTGTCTGTAAACACGTGACTGGTAGTCTGTAAACACGTGACTGGTAGTCTGTCTGTAAACATGTGACTGGTAGTTTGTCTGTCAGCCTTGTGCCGGTAACTTCCACAGCAATAAGTACTCTTGTGTGATCATCCTCACAGCAGCCATTAACCCTCTCATAATCATTCAGCAGTCATTCTCCTCTATTGCAGCTTGGTACAGCAAAACACATTGCTGCCACCTGACTGTAGTTTAGTATACCCCTATTTCACCATTGTTGGTTTAGTATACACCTATTTCACCGTTGTTGGTTTAGTATACCCCTATTTCATCGTTATTGGTTTAGTATACCCCTATTTCACCGTTGTTGGTTTAGTATACCCCTATTTCACTGTTGTTGGTTTAGTATACCCCTATTTCACCGTTGTTGGTTTAGTATACCCCTTTTTCTCCATTGTCAGTACTGCAGCATACCATGCGACCCGTCTTCATATTTTCCTACTTCTTTCTTTCTGGAATATTGGATTCAAGTCCCAAAAGTATTATTGTAGTGACCTGCAAAAGCCCAAGCTGGTTGAGCCTCCACTGTTATTCATGGTGGATCAGAAGCCCAGCCTGGATACACCCATCCTCTGCAAGCTATTTTTAGTAGTAAATGATATTCTTCAGGTTTCACTGTTGCAGTCATCACCTTTGGGTTATCCCTGCTGTGGTAGCCCTTGGCTGGCCTGAATGCCAGAGTCAGTGTTTTTTTGCATCGGCTGCAGTCACCTGTAGTCTGACATCAGGTAGTCAGTACTATAAAGCAAGGCAGCCAACATCATTACATCAGTCTTTCTTGCCGTGGAGCCCGTAGCAGAAACAGTTCACACGAGTGCCAGTAGGTCTCTACCAGAAGTTGAATTTCAGCTGAAAACCTCTAAAGCTAAGTACCCCATTGGGGATCCGTTTTTCTTGCACTAACCGATGTCTGAAAAAGTTAACAATTGTCTCACCTGTGGAAAGCAGATCCCACACCAAGACTTCCATTCTTACTGCGTCACTTGTTTAGGCCCAGACCACAATGTCCCCCATTGCCAGCTCTGTGCCCTCTTTAATGCAAGAACCATTCGCCATAGAGCTCTTTTTTAGACAGTTATTTTCATGTTGCATCTTTGCATTCTGATATGGCATCTGTCAGCCAACAATCTATGGACATTTTGGAAAAACGGAGAGATAAAGATAGAGACATACCACACAAGACTAAGCCTTCTGACAATGCTACCGCTAAGCAGGTTGTCATTTCTTCGGAATTCAGTGATGTGCTTTCGCAGCCCCTGATGCCCGATTTGATATCTACACAGGCCGCTACCAAGACCCTTTTGGAATCCGGTATGCTACAGAAATCTTCTTCATCTTCTGAGCCTTTGGCTGTCTCTGCCTCGGTTGGGTCTGGAGCTGCGACTCAGGCACCGGCTTCCGAGGACGCCTTTTGCACTACCAAATCTAGACAAAAAACAATGTTTTCTCATCCAACTACCATTTCTCTCAGATCAATGGATTTTCTCAGGCCTAGAAGCCAGGCCACTCCTAGGAAATCTGCTTCTAGCCACCATCTTGGTACTCCACCACCCCAAGCGCAAATGCTTAAAATGGCAGAGGATCTCATTTCCCTTTATCCGGAGTAGTCAGGCCGCAACTTCTAAAAGAAAAAGGCACCCTTCTCCAGAAATTATGACAGAACAGGATTCTGAGGAATCAGACTATTCAGTTTTTGAAGAGGAACAGCATTCCTTAAATGCGTATGAGGATTCAGATGCAGAGGAATCCATCCCTTCTGCCTCCCCTCCAGAGGACCTTTCCTTTGGGAAAACTTTTTCAATAGGAATCTCAGGACTTCCCACAGTCTAAGAAAAGACTTAGAGAGTTTCTGGACCTGCCCCAGCACAGACCCCTGGCCATCCCCCCTATTTTAGAAGTGGTGGATGATGTTTTCCATGAATCCATCTTAGCCCCTGATGCCCTCCCTCCTGCTCCCAGTAAACCTGATAGGTACTACAGAGTACCGGATTCTCACAAATACCTGTACAGAAATCCTGCTATAGACCCAGAGGTCATTACACAGGGACCTAAAGGAGCTAAGACTAGGTCTGCCAAGAATCCTCTTCCTTCTGACAATGATTCCAGAGCTCTGACAGATGGGGTAAACAAGTGTACACCTCTGCAACCTTAGCTATCAGAGCACTCAATTATCAGTTCCATATGTTAAAATGTCAACAACACACTTTGGAACTATTAAAACAGAAGATTGTTACCTTTCCTGATTGTGCCAATTCAAAAGAGTGAGCAGATTTAATGCACTCTGCTTGTCAAGTGGCCAAACACTCTTTACAATGTGGATATGATGCCCTAGAAGCCTCTAGCAGGGCAGCAGTGTCAGGATCTGTTAGGAGACATGCATGGCTGAAGGAACATCCTCTCCCTGATCATGTCAAGTCTAAACTTATTGATGCACCCCTAGATAAGGAGTGCTTGTTTGGGAAAAAGCAGAAGAGGTGCTTAAAAAGATGGAAGACAAAGCAAAATCTATGCAAACAGTAAAAGAGTTCTTTCAGGTTCAATCTCCCAGGTTCAGCAGGATCTTTCCCTCTAAGCACTGGGGCCTTCCCTGCACCTAGCAGATAGGGCCAAGGTAAGCTCTACAGGAACAGATCATCCAGGCCCCTATCCCAGGGCCAGCAGAGAAGCAAACAATGGACCACTTCTGTCTCTAAGGTAGGGAGTTCTAAGCCAACCTTCTATGGCAAACAATACAATGACTCCCCGCCCCCCCCTGCCCTCCCTTCACTCATCAAAAACTAGGAGGAAGGATCTCCCTCTTCAAAGACAATTGGCTTTCTGTAACAATGGACCAATGGGTCTTAAAGATCATTTTTCAGGGATACAAATTTTCTTTCAGCGAACTCCCAATTCCAAGAGGGTACCCAGACTTAACTCCAAATCAGTGGGCAGAGGCATTGAAACAAGTCCAAACTCTCATATCCCAGGGGCAGTAGAACCTGTCCCCTCAGATCAAACAGGCAAAGGCTTATATTCCAGACTATTCCTTGTTCCCAGAAAAGAGGACACTTGTGCCCCATCCTGGATCTATCCATTCTGAACACCTGGTGGTCCCCAGGTTCAAAATGCTAACTTTGCAGCAGCTGCTGCCTATGCTAACAAAAAATGCCTGGCTAGTGACCCTAGACCTAAAAGATGCCTAGCTCCACATCCCCATCAGGGAATCATGCAGGAAATTCCTGCATTTCAGAGCAGGCTCACAACACTTTCAGTTCTCTGCATTGCCCTTTGAGTTATCTACTGCACCCAGAGTATTCACCAAATGCTTGGCCTTGGCCATAGCATTCTGCAAACAGAGAAGTATACAGATTTACCCTTACCTGGACGACTGCCTCACTCAGTGTGTAAAGAAAAGCTGCTCCAGGACCTTCTCTTTGTCAAATCACTCCTAATTTCCCAGGGGTTCACCATCAACGAGAAGAAATTGAAGCAAAAGCCTACCAGGAAGATCATTTTCTTGGGAGCTGTGCTAGACACAGCATCCCAAATGGCCTTCCTATCCCAAGAAAAGCAGAGCTTCCTGCCTCTCTACATTACCCAGCTGGCTTCCAGAGGTCACCTCACTGCGAGGAAGTTCCTGCAAGCCCTGGGATACATGGCATCTTGCATCCTTCTCAGCGAGGAAGTTCCTGCAGGCCCTGGGATACATGGCATCTTGCATCCTTCTCAGCGAGGAAGTTCCTGCAGGCCCTGGAATACATGGCATCTTGCATCCTTCTCAGCGAGGAAGTTCCTGCAGGCCCTGGAATACATGGCATCTTGCATCCTTCTCAGCGAGGAAGTTCCTGCAAACCCTGGGATACATGGCATCTTGCATCCTTCTCAGCGAGGAGGTTCCTGCAGGCCCTGGGATACATGGCATCTTGCATCCTTCTCAGCGAGGAAGTTCCTGCAAGCCCTGGGATACATGGCATCTTGCATCCTTCTCAGCGAGGAAGTTCCTGCAAGCCCTGGGATACATGGCATCTTGCATCCTTCTCAGCGAGGAGGTTCCTGCAGGCCCTGGGATACATGGCATCTTGCATCCTTCTCAGTGAGGAAGTTCCTGCAAGCCTTGGGATACATGGCATCTTGCATCCTTCTCAGCGAGTTAGTTCCTGAAAACCCTGGGATACATGGCATCTTGCATCCTTCTCAGCGAGGAGGTTCCTGCAGGCCCTGGGATACATGGCATCTTGCATCCTTCTCAGCGAGGAGGTTCCTGCAGGCCCTGGGATACATGGCATCTTGCATCCTTCTCAGCGAGGAAGTTCCTGCAAGCCCTGGGATACATGGCATCTTGCATCCTTCTCAGCGAGGAAGTTCCTGCAAGCCCTGGGATACATGGCATCTTGCATCCTTCTCAGCGAGGAAGTTCCTGCAGGCCCTGGGATACATGGCATCTTGCATCCTTCTCATTCCTCTGGCCAGGCTTCACATGAGAAAACTTCACTGGTATGTAAAGAACCTTTGGTGCCAGCACTCTGTCCCTAGAGACCTCTCTCCCTCTGATCCCATGTATAAGGACTGAGTTTCTCTGGTGGGCAGAGGCCTGTGTCAGGAACAAGGGTCTTCCCTTCATCCTCTGCCCTACCAGCCAGATCATCACCACCGATGACTCAGACATTGCTTGAGGCATTCACCTAGCAGGCAGGTGCACCCAAGGTCTTTGGGATGCCCAGCAACTTCACTTGCACATCAATCAGAAAGAAATGATGGCAGTACAAAAGGCTCTAACATTTTTCAAACCCCATCTAAGGCCAAGGGATCTTCTTATAAAAACAGAAAACACCATAGTAATGTGGTAGATCAAACAGGGGGACCCAATCTTACCCCCTGTGCAGGTTAGCCATGAGCCTCTGGCTTACAGCCACCTTTATGGGTCTACACCTAATTGCCCAATACCTACCAGGGGTCAACAACACCCTGGCAGACCACCTAAGTAGAAACTTACTAGACACCCAAGAATGGCAGCTCCACAGGGAAGTCTTTCTGCAAATCACTCAGGAGTGGGAGACTCCAGAAGTGGATCTCTTTGCCTCACACCTCAACCACCAGCTGCAAAAGTTCTGTACCAGGGAGTATCACCTCCTTGCATGGAAGATGGATGCCTTGACCTTCCCCTGGAACTCCCTCTTTGTGTACGCATTCCCTCCTCTGCCTCTTATTCCTAAAGTATCGATCAAAATAAGGGAGGAAAGACCAAAGGCCATCCTCATTGCTCCAGATTGGCCCAGACAGCATTGGTACCCCTTACTGTGCATCTTGACCTTACAGCCCCCCAAGCAGCTTTTCCTGATCTCAGACCTCTTGACCCAGGTTAGGGGGAAGATACTACACCCAGACATAGACTCTCAATATTTCAGCATGGCTTATACCTTAAAATCTAACAAGGAGTCACTGTTAAGCAAACAGGTCCTAGACATCATCACAGAGGCCAGAAGGCCCAGCACCAGAGAATCATACGCAGGGAAATGGAAAATATTCTGCTCCTGGAGCCAGTCCAAATGGGCCAGTACCTCCCATCCTTCCATCCTAGAAGGCCTCCCAATCCACCCAGGGACCTGAATTATGTTCTAGAAAAACTAATCTTACCTCCTTTCAAACCTGCTGTTTCTACAGAATTAAAATACCTCTCCTGGAAGACTGCCTTCCTACTAGTTATCACCTCAGCCAGAGGGGTATCAGACCTTCAGGCTCTCATGGCTGTTGAGCCCTTCATCATTTTCCATGCAGACAGGGTCTCCCTGAGGACTAACCCCTCCTTTATGCCCAAGGTGATATCTGATGTGACCCTCAACCAGGCCATACACTTACCCACCTTCTTTCCCAACCCTCAAAACAAGGAGGAAAGAATTCTACACTCACTAGAGCATGCACAGACAACTTAGATACTATCTGGAGAGTACTAAACCATTAAGAAAAACAGACCAACTACTTGTTAGCTTTGCCCCTGAGGCAGAGGGGAAGCCCATTTCCAAACATACCATTTCCAAATGGATATCACACTGTATCCATTTCTGCTACAGACTGCATGGGAACCCCCCCCCCACAAGTATACCCATATCCATTCCAGTAGGGAAGCTGCCACTTCCAAAGCCTTCCTCAGAGGAGTCCCCACCAGGGACATCTTGGAAGCTGCCACCTGGACCTCTGTCCATACCTTTACAAAGCATTACCACCAACCTTTTTTTTCTAAGTCTAGGGCAGGGTTTGCCTCTGCAGTTCTGCTGGGCCTGCTGACCCATGCTTAGGACTCTAACCTATCCTTCCACCCCTCTCCTCAGCTTTGGAAAGCCTGCCACAGGTGATAACTGCAGCAGTGAAACACAAAGAACATAGTACAGTTGTGTACACTTACCATAAATGTAGATGTTCGAGTGTATTCACTGTTGCAGTCCTGGTTTCTCTCCCTCCATCCCCCATATAGCATCTTCCCGTAGGGAGACATAAGCTTCCCATGGTGGCTTTTAGCCACAGGACCACTTTACCTTATTTCCTTGTGCTTCTGATGGGTTAGGGCAAGACAAACTGATGTAATGACATCGGCTGCCTTGTTTTATAGCACTGACAACCTGACATCAGACTACAGGTGACTGCAGCTGATGAAAAAAACATTGACTCTCGTATTCGGGCCAGCAGAGGGTGACCACAGCAAGGATAACCCCCAGGTGATGACTGCAACAGTGAATACACTCTAACGTCTACATTTATGATAAGTGTACACAACTGTACTTTAGGAATCCATACCAACTACCAGACCTCTACTCTTTCAAGCTTTTAAATGCACATTTGATAATATATCCATGAGAATGAATCCACAGAAACTGGCTGCAAGAAAGACAGCCAAACAGACTTTACAGAACAGGGGACAAATTTAAGTACCTCTGTAAGAACCCACATGCAGGCCCAAAGCAGTTACTTAATATAGGGTCCATATCTCAGCCAGCTGGGCAAGCTAAAATCTCTAGCACTCTCTCTGTCCAACCAGTGCTTTGTGTCCCTGCCCAAGTAGCTGACACACACACACACTTTGAGATAAGAGTTTATACAACTACACAGACACTTCTGGGGAAGGCTGGCACAGGTTCTCAAGCTGTGCCCCTTTTACCCAGACTATATGGTAGTAATCACTGCCACCACCCAGCTAATATTTATCAGCTACCCAAAGGCCCTTAAAAGGGTGTCCAATTATTACTGTGCAATATTAGTATCCAATTGGTAGTATAACTAAACAGTCAAGGCTTATTAGAGTGATTTGGTACAGTAATCGCTATACACGTGCAATGTACTCTAGAGCTTAAATTATCTTTACAAAAAACAGCCACAGTTGAAAGGTTTAAAATATATAATAATAAATACACAAGACAATACTTTTTACTACACAGTGCTTGTCAAGAGTTCAGAGATCACAGAGAAATACTTAAAATAATTCAGTAGTACAGTTCTGACATCACAGAAAAACACTTAGTCCAATCTTTCTAGTTTCTAGCTATTTCTAAGAGAAAACACAAGTCTAAGATAAACTTACTTATAGAGCAAGACAGTGCTGAGTTGGCTGGTCAAGACAAAAATTCTTAATAATATCTGGTTCTCTCTGTTTAAATTAAAATTGCAGCTCGGATTCACATTACATCATTCTTCATGCTTTCCTGGGATTTCCAGGCTACACATTACATCTTTCTTCACACTTCCCTGGGTTCCCAGGCTAACAGAAACTGCATTTACATTCTTAACATCTCCTTTTGTTATCTTGCAGCTGGTCAGGAAACAGCAATAAAATACATTTGCATGTTTAAATCTAGCAATTTAACTCTTGGTTAAAGCAATAAAAATAATGTCTTTATCTAGATGGGCTGGAGCCGACTTTAGATCAAAGTGTCACAGCATGCTTTTACTTGGTCAGTAGAGAGCACTGTTTTGACATTTTTTTCAGTTCCACATCTAGCAGCAGGTTTTCCATTTAAGACAACAAGCCTGTGCCTTACATTAATATTTACAAATTATAGAATTATCTATAAAATTCTATCTGGCTAGGTTGGCAGCCTTCACAGCCTATTCGGTATATACTTGTCTGATGTTGAGGCTAATATAAAATGTCTTTGGCTGACCAAGTTTGCTGATGACTGAAAATTGGTGGTAATGATTGAATCCCCAAATGATGTAAACATCCCACAGAAGGGCCTGGTTCAGATGAATGACTGGTGCAAAAACCAGGGTCTAAAATGTAATGCAAAAAAAATGCATAATTATACCTTTTGGAAAGTTGGACCCTCCTGCAAGTTAAATAGCACACACTTTCCACAGTGAGAGAACTTCACACACATGCAGACAGTAATCCAAAGATCATACTTCCCCTATATGCGACCCTTATCAGACCAGTATTTGAGTACAATGCACCTTTCAGAATGTACCTTACAAAGCACTTGCATCAACTGGAGTGGCCACAAACATTCCTAACATAAATTCATGGTATAAACAACATGTCTTATGCAGGTAGACTAAAAACCCTGTCCATTTACTTGGTCTCCTACCGACTACTGAGGGGTGATCTATGCCTAACCTACAAGGCATTCTGTAATCCAGTCCTGATGGGGCTGTTACATATTCACAAAACAAATAGCACAAGGATTACTCAATTCAAGGATCTAAATCTGGATTGGAACATGAACAAAACATGTTGGAAAGACAGATAAGTGTCTCAGAGATTACCCCTGCTATGGAACTGGTTCTCTGTTCATGTAAAACAGAGTCCCTTTCTGGCTCTCTTCAAACACAATTTGGATCAATGGCAAGGGAATCACAAGTTCACTCCAGGGGATGCACCCATAGAGGCAGTTTGTAAACACTCTGTGGCTTACACACAAATCTAAGCTTATAGGTTGGTCATGTTTGGGTAATATGGTCTAGGTTCAAAAAGGCTCTTGAGTCATTAGCCTAGTAACTTCCTATGAACCAAGTGTGAACAGCAAGCATACATACACGCATACACAGTATTGTCAGGTAGATTACCTGCCGAGATATATGGTCCTCACACTGGCAAGCACACATACATTGTAATGTGAGTTAGATCACCTGTCCTGGTATACAGTCTTCAGATTGTCCACTCAACACAGAGTCCAGGAGTCTAGAGAGTAACCACAGACAATATCACAGTTATATGCTATATCAACATGCATAGGTGAACTCATTCTTATCTGCTCAGCTCCCATGTAAGAAAGTGTAGGTAATGAATAACTTTTCAACTCTGAAGAACAAGCAGCCATTGTATGCCTCCCTCCATAAGTCCTCCTTAAAGCAAGTAAAAAAAAAAATAAGAGATCTCATTGTAACCACAATTCCCCAGTGCAGCTGAGCCAGAAGAATCCATCATCATCTCAGCCTCATTCATCCTCATAACTCAGCAGGGAGCACTCTGGTGTATCCTAACCTGATCAGCATCAAAATCTTGGAGGCAAGGAACTTGATGCTATGTATCCTGGTGCACTCTTCATATTGCAAATCCTACTTTGCTAAATGGAAAAGGTTGCCTTCTTGGTGGGGTACATGAAGCATGTTCTGCCCTTGGTGGGGTACATGAGGCATGTTCTGCCTAAGATGGCCATAGTGCTCTTTTTGATAAACTTGTCTGATGACCTAGTGTGTGCCACTAAACAAGAACAAGTGTCCATTACCTCAGAATGCCTCCTCCCAGGCTTCCTGCTCACCCCGGTTACTTTGGTCAAAGAGTTTTTAAAAGGCAGTATTTTACTTGGGACCTTAAAGGAGACCAGTCCCTCCTCCCTCAGGCTTCAACTTTGTCATAGCAAAACTGACTATGCCCCATTGACCCAGTTGGCATTGCTGCAATAAAGTTCCTTTTGGAAGGTATTGTACCAGGAATAATCTTAGGCAGGAGGATCTTGGAACTGTATCCCTTGATGTGTATAGAACCACAGTGAGTATTTTATTGGAAAAGTCTGGTACTTAAGACCAGTCCAAACTTTATTGCTAAGGTGATGCCAGAGCTAGCCTTAAACCATCCATTCAGCTTTCAGTTTTCCACTGTAAGCCTTAGTACAGAAGACTAAGTGTTCTGCACTTGATGGATGTGCAAAAATTTCAGGTAATTACACTGACAGGACAAACTACCTCAGACAAACTCCTTGTAAGCTGTCATGAAGCAGGATTGATTAGCATGAAACAAATTCATTCAATATGCCTTATTAACTACCAGTACATTGCTCTTACATGACCATTATGGAAAAAGCTTGGAGAGATAAACTAAAGCACAACCTATGAAAGCAGCAACTGGTACATCTCTCTGCCTTCTTTAGACATGTATCAGCCTACATTGTTTGTGTTTCACCTGCTAGGACCACCATCACCTTTGCAAGATATAAACCAGCCATGCACTCAGGAAGCTGGGCTGATTTTTTTTTCCCTATTGCAGTCTTACAGGGCCCAATTCCTCCTGTCCAGGTCCATGCTTCATACTGCTTCAGCTGTCTTACACACATTAAGAATAATACTAAAGCAATATCACTGCAGTGAACATATACTGACGTGGGAGCATCCTCACCGCTACTACAGCAGTATCACTACAGGGAACATACTACAAATGTGGGAGCATCCACACCACTACTACAACAGTATCACTACAGTGAGCATACTACAGATGTGAAGTACACTCACCACTACTACAGCAGTATCACTGCAGTGAACATACTACAGATGTGGGAGCATACTCACCACTACCTACAGCAGTATCACTGCAGTGCACATATTACAGATCTGGGAGCATCCTCACCACTACTACAGCAGTATCACTACAGTGAACATATTACAGATGTGGGAGCATCACCACTACTACAACAGTATCACTGCAGTGCACATATTACAGATCTGGGAGCAGCCACACCACTACTACAGCAGTATCACTGCAGTGCACATATTACAGATCTGAGAGCAGCCACACCGCTACTACAGCAGTATCACTGCAGTGCACATATTACAGATGTGGGAGCATCACCACTACTACAGCAGTATCACTGCAGTGCACATATTACAGATGTGGGAGCATCCTCACCACTACTACAGCAGTATTCTTTCAGTGCACATCACCACTACTACAGCAGTATTGCTGCAGTGAACATACTAGAAATGGGAGAATACTCACCACCATTACAGCAGTATCACTGCAGTGCACATACTACATACATGGGAGCATACTCACCACTACTGCAGCAGTATCACTGCAGTGAACATACTACAGACATGGGATCATCCTCACCATTACTACAGCAGTATCACTTCAGTGCACATGTTACAGACATGGGAGCATACTCAACACTATTCCAGTATCACTGCAGTTCACATATTACAGATGTGGGAGCATACTCACCACTCCTACACCAGTATCACTGCAGTGCACATACTATAGATGTGGGAGCATACTCGCCACCACTACAGCAGTATCACTGCAGTGAACATACTACAGATGTGGGAGCATGCTCACCAAAGCAATATCACTGCAGTGAATATATACCAATGTGGGAGCATCCTCACCACTACTACATCAGTATCACTACAGGGAACATGCTACAGATGTGGGAGCATCCACACCACTACTACAACAGTATCACTGCAGTGCACATATTACAGATGTGGGAGCATCCTCACCACTACTACAGCAGTATCACTGCAGTGAACATACCACAGATGTGGGAGCATACTCACCACCTCTACAGCAATATCACTGCAGTGAACATACTACAGATATGGGAGCATACTCACCACCACTACAGTGCACATATTGCAGACGTGGGAGTATCCTCACCACTACTACAGCAGTATAACTACAGGAAACATACTACAGATGTGGGAGCATCCTCACCACTACAACAGCCGTATCACTGTAGTGAACATACTACAGACATGGTAGCATATTCACAACTATGGGTCTATATTAAAACACTGAATGCTTAAAACAGTGAACGATGTTTTATCGACCCTATTTCAGTGAAAGCTGAAAATGTTGACACCTCAGACTAGGGAAAGAAATCGCTGTTCCAACCAAAAAAAAAAAAAAAACAGTAAACAGTTCCAAACACGTACCTTAACCCCTTCCCCAAAAAATGTAAACAGCTGAAAACACATATGCACGTAACTCAACCATACATCTAACGCAAAACAAAAGTAAACATTTTAAAACATATGCACTTACCTAAACACGCACCCTAACCCTAAGGTCAGTAACTGTTGCACATTTATATAAACAGTTCCAAACACATACACACTTAACTTAACCCTAATTCTACCCCAAAACAAAAGTAAACAGCTTAAAACACATATGCACTTAACCGTACATCTAACACAAAAAACAAAAAAGTAAACAGTTTGATACATATTCACTTACCTTAACCCACACCCTAACCTTAAGGTCAGTAACTGTTGCACATTTACGCTCGGGAGCTATACCAGATAAGAGAATCTCTGAGACCACAATACAGTGCAGACATGGCAAAGCAATGAAGCAGTCAAGCAACGTCTTCCCCAGGGAAGGAATTTGCTGAACAGCCACTTCGCTGTTTGCCTGTTCGCTCTTTAGGTGTCGATGAAAACACATTTGACAAAATGCATTTTCGTTATTCTAATAGGAACCCCACCACTACTACAGCAGTATTACTGCAGTGCACATACTACAGACATGGGAGCATCCGCACCACTACTACAGCAGTATCACTGCAGTGCACATACTACAGAGGTGAAAGCATCCGCACCACTACTACAGCAGTATCAATGCAGTGAACATAATATAGATGTGGGAGCATACTCACCACTACTACAGCAGTATCACTGCAGTGCACATATTACAGATGTGGGAGCATCCTCACCACTACTACAGCAGTATCACTGCAGTGCACATATTACAGACGTAGGAGCATACTCACCACTACTACAGCAGTATCACTGCAGTGAACACACTACAGATGTGGAAGCATACTCACCATTACTACAGCAGAATCACTGCAGTGCACATACTACAGATGTCAGAGCATCTGCACCACTACTAGAGCAGTATCACTGCAGTGCACATATTACAAACGTAGGAGCATACTCACCACTACTACATCAGTATCACTGCAGTGAACGTACTACAGATGTGGGAGCATACTCACCATTACTGCAGCAGTATCACTGCAGTGCACATACTAAAGATGTGGGAGTATCCACACCACTACTAGAGCAGTATCACTGCAGTGTACATATTACAGATGTGAGAGCATCCGCACCACTACTACAGCAGTGTCACTGCAGTGCACATATTAGATGTGGAACCATCCACACCACTACTAGAGCAGTATCACTGCAGTGCACATTTTTCAGCCATGGGAGGATACTCTCCACTACTACAGCAGTATCACTGCAGTGCACATATTACAGACGTGGGAGCATCCACACCACTACTACAGCAGTATCACTGCAGTGAACATAATACAGATGTGGGAGCAATACTCACCACCACTACACCAGTATCACTGCAGCGCACATACTGCAGATGGAGCATCTGCACCACTACCACACCAGTATCACTGCAGTGCACATATTACAGATGTGGGAGCATCCTCACCACAACTACACCAATATCACTGCAGTGCACATATTACAGATGTAGGAGCATCCTCACCAGTACTGCAGCAGTATCGCTAGAGTGCACATCACCACTACTACAGCAGTACTTCTGCAGTGAACATACTAGATGTGGGAGAATACTCACCACCACTACAGCAGTATCACTGCAGTGCACATATTACAGATGTTGGAGCATACTCACCACCACTACAGCAGTATCACTGCAGTGCACATATTACAGATGTGGGAGCATCCTCACCACTTCTACACCAGTATCACTGCAGTGCACATACTACTGACAGAAATTACTCACCACTAATACAGCAGTATCACCGCATTGCACATCTTACAGATCTGATAGCATATTCATCACTATTACAGTATCACTGCAGAGCACATATTACAGATGTGGGATCTTACTACACCAATATTGCAGCAGTATCACTGCAGCGAACGTACTACAGACTTGGGATCATCTTCACCACTACTACAGCAGTATCACTTCAGTGTACATGTTACAGACATGGGAGCATACTCAACACTACAACAGTATCACTGCAGTGCACATTTTACAGATGTGGTAGCATATACACCACTACTACAGCAGTATCACTGCAGTGCACATATTACAGATGTAGGAGCATCCTCACCACTACTACAGCAGTATCACTGAATTGCACATGCTACAGATGTGGGAGCATACTCACAACTACTAAAGCAGTATCACTGCAGTGAACTTACAGATGTGGGAGCAATACTCACCACTACTACAGCAGTATCACTGCAGTGCACATACCACAGATGTGGGAGCATCCGCACCACTGCTACACTTGTGTCACTGTAGTGGACATATTACAGATGTGGGATCATCTGCACCACTACTTTAACAGTATCACTGTAGTGCACATATTACAGAAGGAGCATCCTCACCACTACTACAGCAGTATTACTGCAGTGCACATATTGCAGATGTGGGAGCATCTGCACCACTACTACAGCCGTATCTCTGCAGTGTATGTATTACAGATGTGGGAGCATCCTTATCACTACTACAGCAGTATCCCTGCAGTGCACATATTACAGATGTGGGAGCATCCTCTCCACTACTACAGCAGTATCACTGCAGTGAACATACTATGGATGTGGGCGCGTCCTCACCACCACTACACCAGTATCACTGCAGTGCATATATTACAAACATGGGAGCATCTTCACCACTACTACAGCAGTATCGCTTCAGTGTACATATTACAGACATGGGAGCATCCTCACCACTACTACAGCAGTATCACTGCAGTGAACATACTAGATGTGGGAGCATACTCACCACCCCTACAGCAGTATCACTGCAGTGCACATACTACAGATGTGGGAGCATACTCATTACCACTACAGCAGTATAACTGCAGTGCACATACTACAGATCTGGGAGCATACTCACCACTACTACAGCAGTATCACTGCATTGCATATCTTACAGATGTGATAGCAAACTCACCACTATTACAGTATCACCAAAAAAGGTGCTCACACAGGGTAAACAAACCAGTAACCAGAGCCAATCCAATAACAACGATAAATCCAATAAATGCTGGAATGAGACAGAGCTGTATAGGATAAACCACATCCATACTGTAACGTAAAACAGGTTTATTCACAGACAGAGGTTAGTGCTTTCACCCAATAGGGCTTCTTCAGACCATAAACATTCACAAAATACAAAAAGTTTAAATACCATCTTTGCTGGGGAAAAACACATATCTCTCCATTCTAGACCTCCATTACATAAACATATAAGATCTATACTATAAAATATACATATAAATGTATAAGATATATACTGAACTGATTCATATTATTCAATGTGTATAGAAAACAGTAAACAAATAATATGGGCATACATGCATAAAATGCATAAACATGTACACTGCATCTATAAGATATCACATTTAAGCATTAAAAATATGCATAAAATGTACTTAAAAACCTAGTACACTCCTAATTGATCTTGAGCCTTCTCGACCTCAGAAAAGGTTTAATAGGCACGTTGTCATTTAGGCCGGGATATTGATCCGACCTAAATCTCACAATCCATTTAACTTCCTGACCTTCATATAAGTCCTAATATCCCCACCCCTATGACTGGGGTGTATCTTCTCTATAACCCTAAATCTAAAGGCATGGGGGTGGCATCAATATCTAATATATGTCTCGACAGGGCATTAATATTTGACTTAATCCTGATCTGATAAAGGTGCTCACGGATTGTATCCCTTAACTTCTGATTAGTCTTGCCCACATAGAACATCTGACAAATCTCACAGGAGGCAAGATAAACAACATTTTCAGACATAGAATCAGCAGATACTTGGAACACATACTTAGATGAATCAGAAGGATGAATGAAAACATTGTCAGAGTCAATAAACTCACAAAAATTACATCATCCACAAGGAAAAGTCCCATGGATGTCAAACATCTCTGAACCAAACCTGTTATTCGGGTAACATAGAATCCTCTTTAAGTTCAGCTTGTTCTTGTATACAAATTGAGGGGCATCACCTGCAACCTCCCTAACTTCGGGGTCAACCATCAATACATCCCAATGAGCCCTGATAATGTCTTTAATCTGTCCAACATCCTTGGTGTAAAAAATGGGTATCCTAACTGACCCAATCCCAGGTCTATCACCACCCTCCAAACCTCCCATGGAGCTCACCCTAGGCATACTTTCCTCATGGGATGTTTCCTGTCCATTTGAGGGATTATATCTAGAAACCCTCATGGCTTGACCCCTGGCCACATTCTGAAAGACGTAGCCAGGGTGCATGCTATGTCTATGCAGGAGAGCATTCTTAAGACAAGATTTCCTGTACACACCTGTGTTCAACATCCCATTATCTAGTCTCACCATATATACATCCAAAAAAGGAATCTTAATATCTGAAAATTCATAGCTAAACTTCAGGTACTCACTAACATTATTTACTTCTTCTACGAAGGCAACCAACTCATCTGATGTACCAGTCCAGATAAAAAAACAGATTGTGTACAAAACGCCTGTAAAAAAGCACTGACAACACATAACCCAATTTCTTAAACAAGAATTCCCTCTCCCAAGCTGCCATAAAGAGATTGGTGTAGCTATTGGCACATGAGGTGCCCATAGCTACACCATCTCATTGTAAATAACACTGTGTACCAAAACAAAACACATTATTCTCCAGTACTACCTCTAAAAAGGTCATAACAAGATCAATCACTGGCCCAGCAAGTGTTGAACAATCCCTCAAATAGCCATACACCCTTTCCACTCCCTCCCTATTGGGAATGGCAGTGAAGAGTGATTGAACATCCATGGTCACAAGTAGAAACTCCAAGTCACTAGGAACCTGCTTCATAAACGTATACAAATCAAGCAAGAACTGCTTGGTATCCTTCAAAATGTACTCATTTGCATTCACTACGGGTCTAAGGAATTTCTCTATATAAATAGAAAAGTGCTCTGTAGACCATCCCCTACCTGAGACAATTGGTCTCAAAGGGGGTCTCTCCCTGTTCTTATGTATTTTGGGGAGACCCTGGATCATGGGTATGAGAGGGTCATCAGCTGTCAAATACTCAAAAAGTATCTCAGTTATAATCTGACTCTTCACCAGATCTTCTAACATGCATTGAATCCTGTTGACATGTTCAGATACAGTGCCACTATCAATAAGACGGTAAAACTTCTCATCACTCAACATTGATAACATAGACGCATTGTAGAGTGTCATATCCATAACCACAACACAACCACCTTTATCAGCGGGCCTTATGGCAATGGTAGAATTATTACGCAGTCGTGTCAGAGCACTTCTCTGTGCATATGTAAGATTACTTCTCCTCAGATTCCGTGCACCACCCATAGACCTCCTCTTATAGAGGTCATTCTCAACCAGTTTACTAAATGCTGCCACTAAAGGGTGCATCACTGGTACATATTGACTTGGTTTCCTAAGACCAAGATTCACTGGTCTCCCTTTAAACTCAATCTTCAGGGACAATTTCCTAATGAACAACTTAAAATCCACTATGGTCTCAGTGAAGTCACTATAAGAGGTATGAATGAAAGTGAGGCCTTTAGACAAAACCCCAATTTCATCAGGAGTTAAGGTATAGGATGAAATGTTGCATATTAATTCTTCCCTGTCCTCTCCCATATTCTCTTGAGATTGTGTTTCAGCAGGAAATCAGCTGATAACTTCCATTTCTGTCTGCCTCTGCTCATTGATCTTGTCCTCCCCTCCCTTTGTTCCAACCTAGGGTAAGGGTGGTGGGCACTAAAGCCATTCACAACCTCTTTACCACCCTCACAAGAATGGCTCGAGGCACAGTTAGGTTTCTTTCTCACAACAACATCAATATTTTGTATGGCTGTTCCAGTATCACTGCAGTGAACATAATACAGACATGGTGTCATCCTCACCACTACTACAGCAGTATCATGGTGTCATCCTCACCACTACTACAGCAGTATCACTGCAGTGCAGATATTGCAGATGTGGGAGCATACTCACCACTACTGCTGCAGTATCACTGCAGTGAACATACTCACCACTACTACAGCAGTATCACTTCAGTGCACATACTACAGATGTGGGAGCATACTCACCACTACTACAGCAGTATCACCGTATTGCACATCTTACAGATGTGATAGCATACTCACCACTACTACAGCAGTATCACTGCAGTGCAATATTACAGATGTGGGAGCATCCTCACTACTACTACAACAGTATCACTGCAGTGCACATATTACAGACGTGGGAGCATACTCACCACTACTACAGCAGTATCACTGCAGTGAACATACTACAGACATGGGAGCATACTCACCACCACTACAGCAGTATCACTGCAGTGCACATATTACAGATGTGAGAGCATACTCACCACTACTACAGCAGTATCACAGCAGTGCACATATTACAGATGTGGGAGCATACTTACCACCACTACAGCAGTATCACTGCAGTGAACATACTACAGACATGGGAACATGCTCACCACCACTACAGCAGTATCACTGCAGTGCACATATTACAGATGTGAGAGCATACTCACCACTACTACAGCAGTATCACAGCAGTGCACATATTACAGATGTGGGAGCATACTTACCACCACTACAGCAGTATCACTGCAGTGCACACATTACAGACATGGGAACATACTCACCACTACTACAGCAGTATCACTGCAGTGCACATATTACAGATGTGGGAGCATACTCACCACCACTACAGCAGTATCAGTGCAGTGCATATATTGCTGATGTGGGACCATTCTCACCACTACTACAGCAGTATCACTGCAGTGCACATATTACAGATGTGGGAGCATACTCACCACCACTACAGCAGTATCACTGCAGTGCACACATTACAGACATGGGAACATACTCACCACTACTACTGCAATGAGCATACCCACCACTACTACAGTAGTATCAGTGCAGTGCACATATTACAGACATGAAAACATACACACCACTACTACAGCAGTATCACTGCAGTGAACTTATTACAGATGTGGATGCATACTCACCACAGCTACCCTTTTTTGTCAGTGTAAGGTTCACTGCTACACTACATGCCTCTTTCTACCACCTCTGTGGTCTTTCCACAAACATCGCATACCTTGGAAAAGAAGAAAATCTCTGTGAGAGCTGTTTTCTGTTGTTGGCATTTCTTCTTTCTTGTTTTACACAAACTGTACTCATTGGCCTGAGAAGGCCTTCTTCTTATGTGGCAGTCAGTAAAAGCATGACTAGCTTCGCACATAAGAACCAAATTTCAGGTCATGTGACAGTCAAGAAAACCATGACTAGCCTCATACATAAGAAATGAACACCAGGTCATGTGACAGTCAGTAAAAGCATGACTAGCTTCGCACATAAGAAATTAACTTAGTACAAGACAACCCCCCCATATGTACAGATTTGCCCTCATCTAGGGCTTTGCTGACTGTCTTGAAGAAGTCTACCATGTTTAACAGGCATGATCTCCCCTTGACAAAGCCAAACTGAGTGGGCTCAAGCATCTGGAGATTTCATCTATCTTTGTTAATAAGGTCCATGATGATTTATTTCATGGCCTTGGAGATAAGGCTGGTCAGCATACCTCTCAACTGTACAGATTTTTGCAGAATGTCCAGATTTTTGACTCCAGGAACCCTTGGGCAATTGAGTTAGAACATGTAGAATTTACCCAGTCAATGGATGGGTATTTAAAGTCATTCAAAACCAGGGTGCTTGGTTGTATCTTAATTGACTTAAGTAGATCCAAGTAGGCTGAGTGGATGCCCTGATTCAAAGTCAAAAAGTCAAAAATAACTTTATTGTAATTCAACCATACATGAGTTACAGTTGAAGGAAATTTCATTCCTCCAAGCTCATGCACAAAAAACCCAGAAAATAACATATAACAAGAAGCAACAAAATACACAAATACAGCAACAGTGAAAAAGAGCCAACTGAAGACCATAAGCTTTAAAAAAAAATGAGCACAATACATGGAATAATTCAGTCACCTCTACATGGCAGCCATCTACATGCATCACCAGCAACATTTAAGTTTCAGTCATTTCTTCTGACCATCATCTCAACACCACAGACCTTACAACCATCACTACCTGCAGGCCCAGACAGCCACACAGTCACCAGCAACATCCGAGCCTAAGTCCTTCCTTCTGACCCTCCTTCTGACAACAGTCCCTCACAACTGCCACTACCTGCACACCCAAATGACCACAACATCACCAGCAACATCTAAGTCTTTCCTTCCAACACCTCCAACCCTTACAAACCACCATCCAGACTGTCACCATCACCGTTTCCATTATTCCAACACCATCTGCTGCATCTCAAGGTCAATCCATTGAACACAGACCCAACCATCTGCTGCATCTCAAGGTCAATCCATTGAACACAGACCCAAACATCTGCTGCATCTCGAGGTCAATCCATTGAACACAGACCCAGCCATCTGCTGCATCTCAAGGTCAATCCATTGAACACAGAACCAACCACCTGCTGCATCTCAAGGTCAATCCATTGAACACAGACCCAACCATCTGCTGCATCTCGAGGTCAAGCCATTGAACACAGACCCAACCATCTGCTGCATCTCAAGGTCAATCCATTGAACACAGACCCAACCATCTGCTGCATCTCGAGGTCAATCCATTGAACACAGACCCAACCATCTGTTGCATCTCGAGGTCAATCCATTGAACACAGACCCAACCATCTGCTGCATCTCGAGGTCAATCTATTGAACACAGACCCAACCATCTGCTGCATCTCAAGGTCAGTCCATTGAACACAGACCAACCATCTGCTGCATCTCGAGGTCAATCCATTGAATACAGACCCAACCATCTGCTGCATCTCAAGGTCAATCCATTGAACACAGACCCAACCATCTGCTGCATCTCGATGTCAATCCATTGAACACAGACCCAACCATCTGCTGCATCTCAAGGTCAATCCATTGAACACAGACCCAACCATCTGCTGCATCTCAAGGTCAATCCATTGAACACAGATCCAACCATCTGCTGCATCTCAAGGTCAATCCATTGAACACAGACCCAACGAAATTCCTCTTCCCACAGTCTGCATCAGCTACTGCAGGCCCAACGTCCACCACTCCAATGTTACCAAAAAACAGGCCAAAGAGGAAACCACCGGACACCATGAACATCACTACCAAAACAATGGCTCACACAACAAACAAAAACGGACTGGCCATTCAAAAAAATCATGAGATACATCTCAAAAACAGAAAGTGCTTAACAGGAGCCAGTGAGGCTGCTGCCATACAAGATACCATCATCTTGACAAAAAAAAAAGAGGGAAGGTTGTGATTAGTGTTAGGGTTATGACAATGACCTGAAGAGAGGTCTTACCTACAGCCAATTGCACCTGAAGTAATTCAAGGGAATTGTGCTGCTTAACCAATCTAGAGGTGTATTTATCTTTAATGAATATTAATACACCTCCTCTGTTAGTTATCACACCTTCAGTTAGTGTCTGAATCTGTGGAAGGAAATGCAACCTAGTATAGCTGGGGTGCTCTCTGCAGCCTCCTTGCAGTGAGTGCAGTTTCTGGTTTAAACTCCTAGCACTGAGCAGCATAACCTTGAGGATAATTTAGAGGGCGTTTTTATGCTGGGTTTTTGTTCTAGGGACATTGCCTAAAAAAGGCACTATGGGGGAGGCAAGAGCCTTAGCCAGTAACCAAAATCCCAGGGATGACAGATGAAGTCCAGCTCTGGCAAAGCATTGAGGTTTGTTGACCATGTCATCCCAAGCTGACCGTTTCTGGATCCCCTTTGAATGACACCAGAAACTAAGCCAATTCTTGAAGTCAGTCATTTTTTTTTTGCATTGAGGTATCATCCTAGGTGAAGGTAAAATGCTGCTTAAGGCTGGACATACCTGTCTGATACACATAGTCAGAGAGCTCAGTCATATCTCTCTTCATATAGTCAAGTGTGGTACATCTCAAGTTTTTCACACCAACATGGACTATGACGGAGTCATAATAATGCCTGTTGTTGAGAGACTTGAGTGCATGTGTGATGTGGTGGATCCTGGTACCTGACAGACAGATGACTGAAACTTTTTCCTTATCCAACCTGGTGAGAGGGACATTTGTATATTTCACAATGGAGTCACCTATGACTAGGATGTGTGTTTTTGTGTTATGTCTTAGGGGATGACTAGTGAGACACTGGTGTGTGATATATTATGTGTACTATGTTCTGCAGGGGATGTATTATGTGAAGCATGCTTGTGTTTGTGTTTGGGAGGTCTCTGATGTTTAGGCAAGCTTCTGGTAAGGACCTTTGCATATGTAGGTTTGTGTTGTTGGTTTGGTAGGTTCAGGAGATGAGGTGTGCATGCTGACACCCTGCTTAGTATCAGATGAACTGACTGGTAAGTGAGAGAGCCTGGATTCTAGGTTCTTGATATAGATGCATCTCTCACATAATGAATTTGTGTGGACTAGAAGAAGTGGGTTGTCAGTGTACATGGGGCAATTGCTACATTGCCTCAGGGTGCCCATGTCAACCAGACTGGTTGGAGAAACTGTGGGAAATTTTCCATCCATAATGCTAGATAAGTTGATGTAGTCAGAAAACAGGGAGAGGACAGGAAGGACCAGGTAAAGTAGAGGACAGGAGAAGTGGACAAAAAATATGAAGGACTAGTGGGTAGGATCTGTGCTGGTATTTCAGTAGCTTCACTGTATGTATCACCTGTCAGTGAGGGACAATCACAAAAACTCACCAATGGAGCACCAGCAGAGTACTAAGGGAGAATTTGTAGGCAAATGAGTTTGCATATATAACTGCCAATGGTGCCCACCACTGCTTGGCAGTGTGCTATGCACAAACAAGTACAAACCCATGCAAACGCAGTGGTTATGTAGCAAACAAAAGCAAATTGATTTAAACAAATTAACCAATAAAAAAGCTCAAAACTGTTTTACACTTTTGTGTATTTTAAGAATATTAAATAGTTGTGAAGTTTAATCACCACACACTCATAACTTATGAGCTCTTCTGTCCAGCAGTCAGACCAGTGCTCTGGCTGCTCCTCTTGCTCAAATTTTCATTTTCACATTCCTGCACTCTGTAGAATTTTGTATACTTGTTGTCCCCACAAATATATTATTTTCAGGGTTTGCTTCCACCACATGCATTTATTTTAGTTGCAATGTCACATTTCATATCTTTTCCCTTTAGCAAAATGGTTTATTTTGACAGAGTTCTTACATGATATGCAGGGCATTTTCTTTTCTCATACTCATTGACATTCTTTTTGCAAAACTTGTTATAGTACTAAACTCAGGAGGAGAAGCTGGTGTAGATTGATAGGGACAACAGAAGGACAGCTCAGGTAAACAAAGGCTGCAGTAGTCAAAAAGTACATAACAATTAGGGAAGACAGGGGATACAAGGAGTTGGTGCAAGTGTAAAATGATGCAAGGACTAAGGCAGATAGTAAAAAGGGCGTACAGAGTTAAAGAAGGCAGAGAAAAGGGTAGATAAGACTAGGAGGAAGGAAGGGTTGGATAGTCATCTTTGCCAGAAGTTCAGAGAGGAAAATATGTACGCTTTAGGCAGTGATGCAGGAGGGGGAAACAGAAACAACCATGACATATGATGGCAGGGACTAGGATGTGGAGATCCCAGGATATTAAGCAGAACAAGGAAGAGAGGAACCTCAAAGGCTAGAAAAGTTAGAGCCCAGCAGTCAAACTAGAGGACAGCAAACAGGAAAATAAATTGATAAGGTCCTGAGGCAGGGAAATAGAATAAAGAGAGGAAAGTAAGGTTTCTTTCAATACAGAGAAGAAAGAATGGAGGTTATCTGGAGATGCATATGGTGGCCAGAGAGAAGGAGGAAGAGAGGAATGACATGGATCTGGAAAAGGCAGAAATTGTCAAATAATTTTTCACTTCTATTTTCACAAAAAAAAGAAAAAAAGAAGGAAAAATGCCAGCCTGAGAGGAGGAATTGGAAGAAATAGAAGACATCTGACAGATAGATGCAAAATATATTAGAGTATAAAAAGAAAACTCACGTAGTTAACTGATAAGGTACAAGGTCCTGACAGTATACATCTTTAATATCAAAAATATCATAAAGGACTGGCTAAGTGTACTTACATATCCTTGTATCAGTCATTCAGCAGCAGTGAGATTAGGTCCTGACAGTATACATCCTTAATATCATAAAGGACCGCTTCCAAGATGGCTGCACATTGAGTAACATCATAATTCCAGCTCTTCTGGTGTGAAAAGAGAAACTTAGCACAGAATGCCAGTGGATTTATATTTCTGGGTAAATTTCAGTAACTGGCTAATAAGTGCACTGCCTGGATGCTAGGAAAAAAGAAATAGAGTGGACATGAAAGAAAATCAGCTACAAAAGATGAAGAAAAATCAATGACTGGGAAAAGTACAGCAGCTGTTCAACAAAAAGCAGTACAAGCTCCAGACATGACTTCCAGTAACCTAGAGGAAAGCATAAGGCAACTGCACACAGACCTGATTAAAATAAGCAAAACACTGATGGAATATATCAACTTAAACAACAAAAGGCTGTAAAAACTGGAAGAAGCTTTAAACAATTATTCATATAAGGTAATAAAACTGTATACATCAGAGGTTAAAATGAAGGAAAGGCTGTCTGAATATGAGAATGCTCAAGAAGAGATGTTTTAAAAAAATAATAGAATTAGCGAACAGAGCACATACAGAAAACCTGAAATCTTCTGCTGTCCCAGAGAAGCTGGAAGGATAGGACTGTATTAATTTTATGAAAGCACAAATAAGCAACTGGACTGGCATTCCATAGCAGGAGTTGTTAATTGAAAGGGCACATCGTGCATATGCTCCAAACCTGGTTATGGGAATGCAACCTAGACCTTTAATAGTAAAGATGCAATCTTGCCAGCAGAAGAAGTTGATTCTGACAAAACTATAGCAGAAGGACAAAGTACTAAAAGTGGGAGACAGCAGAGTGTGGAGAATGATTACTCATTGTACACCAGGCAGAAGAGGAGTAAATGTATTCCATTATTCAGGGAATGCCACGAAGCAGGAATAAGATTCAAACCACTGTACCCAGCTATCTTCAAAATATTCTTTCCTGGAGGAGCAAAATCATTTTTTGATAAAAATGCTAAGGAAGAAATGCAAAAGGCCAACAAAAAGTGAGCTGTGCAACAGAAGGAGATTCTGCTTCTTGTTTTTTTCTGGTAATAAAGACCACAGAGAGACTATGCCAGTGAAAACCAATGTTTCAATGGAAAATGCCTGAGAGAAGGAAAAAAGTACAACTAGAAGAATCAAGAGTACATTGGAATTGAAGCAGAGATTGAATTTGGAAGAGGGAAATGAAAAGGAATAAAACCAGCAATTTGGAAATTGACAAATGTGGGATTACAAAGCAATAGTTATATTTGTGAAACATGCCAGAACAAGAAAATCTGGAAATACTGGACTTTTTTGGACTTTGTTAAATGTGTAGGGGACTGTAAAGAATACTTCATATCATTAATATTCAAAACAATACTTAGGGAAGGGGAAGAGGAGCTAGAGAGTTAACTAAGTAAAACAAAATGTTTAGTATTATTTTTATAGTGCATGATTTTCTTTGCATACTATAAAATAAAGTTTTCTTAGTTATTTTTACGTGTAATGGGGATACTAATGTAAACAGAAGCTTCTGTTTGTTTTTCTTTCTCCCTTCTTCTCTTTTTCTCCTTGTTCAGTTTTAAGAAAGGTAGGCACTGCAATGTAAAAAAAAAAGAGAACAAACGTCTGGTTAAAAGAGCATGGTGAAAGAAAAATAGTGTGCTTTTTCTCATTCTTGCATATAATGACTGGATTGGGGCCCTTAGCTTAATCTATTAGCAAGTTTTAAGAGAAAGCAAGTAAATGAAAATGAATATTAAATATTATAAGGCTTTTCTCTAGCAAATAAGTATGCTTAGTAGCAAGTCTGTATCTGGTTCTCATGTCTTCAGTAGACAATCTGATAAAGAGAAATGGCTAGGAGATAATGTTCTCTGAAAGCATCCAAGTGTTTTCCTAGCTGGGAGAGCTATACAGATAACACAAACCCAGACAGCACTTAGTAGAAATACAGGCTGCACCATGCGTCTCAGCAAGGGTAACCTTTCTTTTACGTTAATTCATGTCTGAGAGTGTGTCTATCAGTTTGGAACATTTGTTCCTATTAGGAAGATAAAATTTCAATATTTGAAGATGTACTTAGTTTTGTGTATTATTATTATTATTAAGTTAATAGGTTTTAAGGTAGGCACCCCGGGCCTCTGCTGTAAAAGGGCTTTGGCTCAGTCATACATTCTCATTCAACAAATGTAAAATAAATAAAATAAAATACCAGGGTTGTGTTTTTTTTGAGGGCTTTCAATAAATCATTTTGTAAGATGTGGCATAGGCTCAAATAGATATGGCAAAAAACAATTGTGTAAAAGATTAACCTGCCAAACAGTGTATGCATATAACATGAAAGCTGGAATTAGACATTTAACAAAAAAAATGTTATACATAAAAGGTGGGGATAACAACTTTTTAATAGAATGATGCTTTCTGTAATGTCTTTAAATGTCAATGTTCTCACAGATAAATGAAAAAAATAGAGTAGTGAACTGTATTAAAATGTAGAGTGTAAATAGCTATGCTAGAGGAGACACATTTGGAATGAACTGAATATGTGAATTTGATAAAGAAAGGTTTTCAGGATGGGTATTCAGAGGAATACCTGGGAAAAAGAAAACAGGAGTACTTATATTAATTGCAAGAGGACCTTCAATAGTGATAGAGGAAGATAAAAATGATAATGGTAGTAGATTTGTAGTACTAAGTGGTTACTGACAAGGGAGGAGGATTACAGCGGCATGTATTTATATTCCACCTAAAACTGCTAGAATGGAGCTTAAAAAAATTCTGGGAAAAATAATCGGCTTTCAACAAAGAATATTACTTATAGGTGGATAATGGAATTTGATTTGCAGCAATGAAGATGTGTCTGGGAGGCCCAGAAGGGAAAGTATAACAAAGGAGGGTAGACTTTTGAAGATGGAAGATGTGAATTAAGTACTAGTAGTTCGAAGTAAATTTATACTTCCCAAGATAAAAAAACTGAGCTAGAATAGGCAATTTACATTTCACAGGAACGCGCATTCAATTGAAGGTCTTGATATGCACCCAATAACTATTTCAGATCCTCCACCAATAATAACCAAAATAAAAACACAGTGTAATGGAATAAACGTGAGACTCTGGCGCTTTCCACCTATCTGCTGAAAAGAGAGGAATTTAAGGAATGGATAGTGGAAATTATTCAGAAGCAATTAGAGAAGAAAGAAATTTCTTCCGAAAATATAGCTAGGGAGTGGGTTAAAATTAAAGTAGAGTTTAAAAATAAGGTGGAAAAAAGGGAGATATGGTTAAGAAGTAAAAAGCATTTTTCACTATGTGCACACTGGGAACTCGCACTTGCCTGCTTCATTCACCCTCACTGCGCTCGGGCTCACTCCACTCCCTTATCCACCCCCACATCACTTACATTTATCCTAACCAAAGCATATTCCACACATTCTCAGCCTATCACTGTCCTCCACATCACAAGTCACTAATCAGCTCTTCCCACCTCGTAATTATATATTATCGCCCAACCCCTATCTATTTCTTCCCCAGCTTCTGAAAGCCTCAACTACATCCTTTTCTCATCACCTCACTATTCATACAACCACTCCCTCCTCCACTAACCCCCATCCTAAAACCTAATACTCAAACATGTTTCTTTTGCACATACTATTCATCCCATTACTACTAACTGCTCTCTCCCTAACAACACCTAACAAACCTCCCATAATCTACTTAAAATCCCCCACCTACCCTTTAACAAACCTACCTATATCTGATCTCTCTCACATCAACATAGCACCCCACATCTACAACTCCACAAGTATTGAACTATTCCCGTATAAATACCTCTACCATACTAACCCCTCATTAATACCAGCAAAACAAACACTTATTCCCCCCAAAGATTTCCTCCCAAGTACAAGCAAAAAAAATAATAATTTTCATTTATGTGGAGACATACACCCCAACCCTGGCCCTACTATCAACCAAGAAAACACAGTCATCACAAACAATTCCTCCAAACCAACAATAAATGAAACCTCATCTCTACTATCCAACATAAACAAAAAGAGCTCTGATATCCTCCTCATAAATATAAACCTCAGACATCTCTTAAACAAAATACATGAACTCCCCACCACCCTATCACTATACATTCCTGACATTTCTGTATTAACTGAAACCTGGCTTAAACCCCACATCGACAATATTGAAATCATTCTTCCTGGCTACAATATTCTCAGACAAGACAGGACAAAAAAAAACAAAGTGGGGGAGTAGCAATTCAATGTAAAGACGGTCTTAATTTAAAAAAACTGCAGGTAAATGTCCCGGATATAGATAACACAGAACTCTTAGCATCATGTCTAAAAGTCAATAACAGCAAACATATCGTTTTACTAGCTATATACATACCACCAAATAACAACCCCCCCCCCCACAATAGAAAATCTCTCATGGGCCTCAGCCACACTTCAACAAGAAACTATACTAGTTGGTGATTTCAATACCAGCTGGCAAACCTATTCTTCAGATTACCCCTCAAATCATATCAGCCTACATGGTTTCACCCAATTGATTCATTAACCCTCTAGACTTGACAAAAACAGCAACAAACATTCCATTCTCAAATGGATTCTGACTAACAAACCCTCTCTAGTCCACCTTTCAGATTGTCTACCTGACAGCCTAAGTGACCACCTACTAACCTTCTTTCTAAGACACAGTCGCTCACCCATAAAACCAAAATCATACAAACAAATACGTAATAAAAAATTTCTGCACAGACACCTTGAAATAAATACTACTAAACTGTAACTGGTCCCCACTGAAATCCCTCCCAGTAGATGCAGCAGTTGATGATTTCAATAACATATTTCTTGATGTTCTAAACACACTTGCCCCCATAAGACACATAACAACAAAAACTAATATCTGCCCATTCCTCTCTAAAGAAACCAAACAGTTACTAAAACAAAGAGCTAAACTCTGGTATCAACATATAACCAACAAATCAAAACCTTCCCTAGACAACTACTACCACCTAAAAAATGTCTGCAAAAACCAAATCAGCGCTGATAAAACCTGTACTATACATTCAGTCCAAGCATCAGAACAACCCACACAAATTTAAACCAAATCAGAGCTGATAAAACCTGTACTATACATTCAGTCCAAGCATCAGAACAACCCACAGAAATTTAAACCAAATCAGAGCTGATAAAACCTGTACTATACATTCAGTCCAAGCATCAGAACAACCCACAGAAATTTAAACCAAATCAGAGCTGATAAAACCTGTACTATACATTCAGTCCAAGCATCAGAACAACCCACAGAAATTTAAACCAAATCAGAGCTGATAAAACCTGTACTATACATTCAGTCCAAGCATCAGAACAACCCACAGAAATTTAAACCAAATCAGAGCTGATAAAAACTGTACTATACATTCAGTCCAAGCATCAGAACAACCCACAGAAATTTAAACCAAATCAGAGCTGATAAAACCTGTACTATACATTCAGTCCAAGCATCAGAACAACCCACAGAAATTTAAACCAAATCAGAGCTGATAAAACCTGTACTATACATTCAGTCCAAGCATCAGAACAACCCACAGAAATTTAAACCAAATCAGAGCTGATAAAACCTGTACTATACGTTCAGTCCAAGCATCAGAACAACCCACAGAAATTTAAACCAAATCAGAGCTGATAAAAACTGTACTATACATTCAGTCCAAGCATCAGAACAACCCACAGAAATTTAAACCAAATCAGAGCTGATAAAAACTGTACTATACATTCAGTCCAAGCATCAGAACAACCCACAGAAATTTAAACCAAATCAGAGCTGATAAAACCTGTACTATACATTCAGTCCAAGCATCAGAACAACCCACAGAAATTTAAACCAAATCAGAGCTGATAAAAACTGTACTATACATTCAGTCCAAGCATCAGAACAACCCACAGAAATTTAAACCAAATCAGAGCTGATAAAACCTGTACTATACATTCAGTCCAAGCATCAGAACAACCCACAGAAATTTAAACCAAATCAGAGCTGATAAAAATTGTACTATACATTCAGTCCAAGCATCAGAACAACCCACAGAAATTCCGGGTTTCCATCAATAAGCTCATACATCCAGGCCACACCCCCACCCCATCCCCATTTACCAAAAACACAGAAAAAAGCATAGCGTCACACTTTAACTCATTTTTCATAAACTCTATCCTCACAATAGCCTGCAACAATTGACCCTTCCTACTATTACTGATCCACCTACCTCACTCTCGCTCTCTTAAACCAGGCCAAACAAATACAATAAAGAAATTGCTAAGCCAACTGAAACTCACAACCCTTGCCACTGCCAAACTGCCAAACGACTACCTCAAATTAACAGCCGATGTCCTCTGCTACCCAGTTTCAATCTGGAAAACCTCCTATGTTATCCCCCTCCACAAAGGAGGCTCCTCACTAGAACTATCTAACTATAGGCTAATATCTATACTATCCCCTCTTTCTAAAAATCTTAGAAAACTGGATCCACTCTAAACTGATGTAACACCTACTGTGTAATAAGGTCCTTTCCCATGGATTTTGACCAGACCATAGTACCACCACGGCACTCCTCAAATTTACCTGTACTGTCAACCAACTAAAAAACAATGGCCAAATGGTTGCCTCAATATTTCTCAACATGTCAAAGACATTTGACAGTGTCCCATGAACAACTCCTACATGAGCTTGCATCACTTGACATATCTAAACGTGCTCTCATTTGGTTCCAAAATTACCTATCTGACTGCTGTCAGTCAGTCAAATGGCAAGATGATCTCTTCTCCCCACTTCCCATTACAGTAGGTGTTCAACAAGAGTCAATTCTTGGGCCTCT
Source organism: Protopterus annectens (assembly GCF_019279795.1). Classification (NCBI taxonomy): domain Eukaryota; kingdom Metazoa; phylum Chordata; order Ceratodontiformes; family Protopteridae; genus Protopterus; species Protopterus annectens. Next base: position 871,989,389 of record NC_056750.1, on the reverse strand, counting down.
GCTCTTCACAGTTCTGACCAATAACCTACACAAAGCTACTAACCTTGCTTCCATCATATAATATGCAGATGAGTCCACTGTCATCTGCACCGGACCTACCCTAAAACAACTACAAACCTTTTTATTTATTTATTTTATTTTATTTCCAGTTTGATGACCAGAGAGGTCCACTGGGCTCAAACAGCCCGTTTTCAGTGGAGGCCCGGGGAGAAAAGCTCCAATAATACATAGTACAAGCTCCATAATATGAAGTACAATACATAGTGTAAATAGAAACAAACTAAGCAAATTTTACATACAAAATAGCAAAAATTAAACAAAAGCTAAACAGCAGCTTGGAGAAAGATGTAAAGCATATTTACATGTTTAGTGGTTGAGAACAGTAGTACAAGGTTAAATTAAAACAGAGGTTTAAATCATCTGAGAATGACATAGAAATAATATTAGCATGGATGAGTTTTTTATGCATGAATATTAGCATAAGTTAAATTAATACAGAGGATTAAATCCTCTGAGAGTGATATAGAGGTAACATTAGCATGAAGGCAGTACCCTATGGTTAATCATAGGTTCATAGGTTCATAGATTAGTACTAAGCTACCTGCCTTTGCGAGCCATTTTAAGCCTAGCCAATTATTCCTTGTGAGACTCAAACCCTGCACTTTGTGTTTGTAAAGCAAACACCTTAACCATTAGGCCACCCTCCCAACCCATCAGTAGTGTGTAAGGAAGAACAAACTTTGTGTGTAATAAAGTATTTAAGTATTAAGCAGGTTAGGTAGGTGGAGTGCAATTGCATTTCCATTTTTGGGAGAGGTAAGAATGCAGCTGGGTTTTGAAGTGTTCAGACTTCTCAGAAATTCTTTGAGATGGAGGGAGAGAATTCCATATTTTGACGATGGAAAAGGATAGGAGAAGCTGACCAGCAGGACAGTTTGGTTTATAAACAGAGATTAGATTTTGGTGGGTAGATCTTAGAGTTCTGTTTGGGGTGTATAATGTTAAGATGTTTGTTAGTGCTGGGCATATAGCTGGTTTGAAAATAAGCTTGTGAGTGGTGATGAGTTGAAGGTAGTCAAGGTAGTTTGGAAGTTCTAGCTATTGCAGCTGGTGGAGAGGTTTACAGTAGTGAGTGGAGTATTTGGAAGTGGTGGCGAACTTTGAGTTTTTATTGTAACAGGATTCTAGTTTAAAAGAGATGGAGGAAGATAGGTTGGTTAGTAGGGGAGCTCCATACATTAGTGAAGGTAGTAGGAAGGTAGTGGCAAGGGTCTGTCTTGTTGAGGGGGAAAGGAAGAGGAATACTCAAAAGTCTTTTACTGCCACTGAGTCTTTCTTAGAAAAATACCAGCTCATCCTTTATATCAACAAAACCAAGCTAATGCTGTTCCCTAACCAATGTCACAAAACAAATTCCCCCCACCATGACTTTACAATCACCTTGTCCAATCACACTCTAATTAAACCCACCTCAGAAACCAATCTACTAGGTATCATTCTGGATGATAAGTTAAAATTTGACAAACATATCTCATGTCCAAGGGAGCCAGCAGGATTTTTTGCAGGGGGGGTGCAAACCCAAGCCCCGCCCATGCAGCCCCACCCCATCTGCTGCCCCCGCCCACTCAGTCCCACCCCCCACAGCCATTCCAGTGTCCCATTACTTGGCTATTTCTCCCCATTTGTCATAGACACTGTTCAAATCTCTGTGTGCATACTGTTTTATGCTTTACTTCTACAATGATTACAGATATCTGGATTTTATTTACAACATTTATTTCAAATTTTATAGCACAAACACTGATAGACATTTACTAAACCTAAACAAAGCAATCGAAACCCACATTCAACGAACATACATCTGGCCAGTGGCAGGGTAAGTTTACCTTTGGCCTGTTTCCAAATCATAGGCCCCTTGACACATTTTTAGAACCATGCAAAAGTTCTTTGATTCACCTTCCTGACTGTATTAATTATACTACATAATAATTGAATTATATCCCTTGTATAATACAGCACCACTTGTCAAAGTGTGTTTTCAATTTATAGTTCTGAGCATTTTTCCTTTAAGCAATGAAACAAATGATATGAACCAATAATGACAAACTGCCCAATTCAGAACATTTCAACCATAAAGGGCCACTCAAACTTCTGTCATACAATCCACCAATATCAATCAATATGCAGAATCTCTGCAGAAGTATAAGTCATCTGAATAATTCCACATTAAAGAGATCTGAAACCAATGAAGAGGTTGTTGCTAGAAAAAACTTTATTTCAGTGTTTCATTTACAAATTCAGTGTCTGTTGCCCTCGAAGAATAAATTGCCTGTGCTACATTAAAATAAATGGTAAGTTGATATATTGCAATAGGGAATGGGTGGCAGGCTGAAAAACAGGTTCATAGTTATTAGGTGTCTCATCCAAAGGAGGACATACTAAGGACTGCAGTACCATACCCCCCTTAAAATACAAATGTACATGCTGTACGAATAGAACCTACAGTCCTTTGCATCAAGATGCAAGTATGCTACCTGCTGTGCTAACACTGCTTTAAAATTCTCTACCATAATAACAATACCATTTGCTAAACAAAACAGTTGCACATTTTAAGCAGACTTAGCATGAGCAGCAGTAAACTTTGTTTCCCTTGAAGCTCATAATTCCTTGAAAATGCACTTGAAAATAAATTCCACCTGCTAGGGCATTTCTCTCTCTGACACACACACACACACACACACACACACACACACACACACACACACACACACACACACACACACACACACACACACACCACAACGTCTTAGTGCAAGAAATACATAAATAGATTTTTTCAAAGTTACAACAACTGTAAGCTCTGTGTGACCATGGTGTGTGTTTGTTTTTGACAGAAAGGTTTAAAGGAAGTTACAACAACTGTAAACTCTGTGTGACCATGGTGTGTGTTTGTTTTTGACAGAAAGGTTTAAAGGAAGTTACAACAACTGTGAACTCTGTGTGACCATGGTGTGTGTTTGTTTTTGACAGAAAGGTTTAAAGGAAGTTACAACAACTGTAAACTCTGTGTGACCATGGTGTGTGTTTGTTTTTGACAGAAAGGTTTAAAGGAAGTTACAACAACTGTAAACTCTGTGTGACCATGGTGTGTGTTTGTTTTTGACAGAAAGGTATAAAGGAACTCATGGCTATGTATATAGTTGAATCTCTGTACTGAAGTACTCCCTACCATGATGCTGCATTAATAGTGTGTTTGCATTCAGAAACTTTTACAGTTTTTATACTGAATTTTATAGCTACATGAATTAGAAAATAACCAATTTCCTTTTCAGAGCATAAGCTAAAAAGTCCACTCCTTACAAGCACTGCTTCCCCTGGAAAACATCTATATATGCATCACAGAGACCTAGTTCAAGACCGATGACAGCACTCCTTTAATGCAGGATTTCAATACCTGCCACAAGTTCAGGCCTATCACCCAAGATGAAAAGGTGATGGTGTCTACATATTCTTAAAGAACATTATCATCTCCAGACTTGCTAGGTAAGATAATGACGTGGAATTCCTCTGCATCCAACTTAGCATTAACAAAACTCCTTACTGTGTCATACCTAACTATAGGTCCCCTCTATGTACCCCATCAGTCCATATCTCCTAACTAATATGGTGTCCCTATGCATTAAGCCAACACCATTATTCTAGGAGACGTCAATCACATTTTCTTCCAAAATTGCCATTTTGAGGAAGGATTATTAGGGGAGAGCAACACTGAGCCAAAATTGGGGACAATGGAGAGGTTTGGATATTCCTAATTCTACAAAGCAATTTGCACATACCTCTCAACCTCTTAATGCAGGAAATCTGGACAAGGCCAAATATATTGGGGGAACATACAAACACTACTAAAAATTGCTCTTGTATAAACTTAAGACAGTTGATAGAACAGGTCTTGCATTAGCATGCATTTTTCTGAAGGCTATGACGTCTGAAACTCAATTTCTGTCATTTAGTGACTTCATTGTATGAGGAACAAACCAAAAATAAGAAGTAAATATCTATTCATTCTGCAAAAGTATGGACATTTGAGAGGTATAGTTCAACCGGGGCTGCCTGAGTTTGCTACCCCCCCCCTCACAAAATCATGGTCGAATGGAGCCTCCCCCCTGCAGCCATTCCAATGTCCCATACCTTGGTTATTTTGCCCCATTTACCATAAACACTGTAATGTGCATACTGCTTTACTTCTGCGATGATTTAGATTTCATTTGAAAGTTTTATTTTGCATTTTACAGCACAAACCCTAATAGATATCTGTTAAACAAAGCAATGCAGTCTCACAATGAAAATAGACTTAACATTAAAACTTCTCTGCCCTTGAAACTCACATACATTGAAACAGCATTGAAACCCACATTCAAAGAAAATAAATTTTGCCAGTGGCAGATAAATATTAACTCTGGGCTGTCTTCAAAATCATAGGCCCCTTGAACATGAAACATACACATGCTCTTTGATACAACTTCCTGACTGTATTACATTATATTCCTTGTACAATATAGTACAGTTGTTAGAGGGCATTTTAAATGTATTGGTTTGAACATTTTTCCAGTAAACAATGAAACAAAATGCATACACCAATGACAAAACTGCCCAATTCAGAACATTTCCATCATAAAAAGTCTACTCAACCTTCTATAGTCCACCAGTATCAGTAAATATGCACAATCTCTGAAGTAGTAAAATCCACATTAAAGAAATCTGTAACTAATAAAGAGGTTGCTGCTAGCAAACAACTTTATATGTCATTGTTTCATCTACAAATAAAGTGCCTGTTGCCCTTGAAGAATAAATTGCCTTTGTTGCATGCATTAAAAACATGATAAGCTAGTAATACCGCAATAGGGAATGGATAACAAACTGATAACAGGTTCATAGTTACTAGGTAGCTTTGCCAAAAAGGACTGCAGTATCCACCCCCTTTACAACACAGTACAGTATCAGCAATGCATCTACCTACTGTGGGAGTAGAACCCACAGCCTTCAGCATCAAAAGCAAGTACACTACCTGTTGTGCTATTAACAATACAAGCAGACTACACATAAGCAGCACTAAACTTTTGCTCCCCTGCAGCTGTCAGCTCCTTGTAAAATCTACTCGACACTCAGCTGTATCTCTGAACTTTGCAGCACAAGAAATCTGGAAAAGCCAAAATTTATTGGGGGGGGGACAAAAGGCCAAAAACCAGGGACACATTTTAAACATTGCTTGTATAATGTTGGAAAGTTGCTAGAATAAGATGCTGCGTTACCACCATACATTTCACTGCTACGTCTTGAACCCAGGGGACCCTGTGCAAAACAGTCAGAGCAACATACCACTATGCCAAATCAGCTGTTTTGTGAAAGAGGAAGACTGAAACTTAAATGGCTACCATTTAGTGAATTCAGTTCTCACCAGAGCACAGATGTCAACCTCTTAGCACAAAACACCCGAACAAAGCCAATAATGGGTGAATACAGCCCCCAAACATTCAGTGAATTCAGTTCTTACCATAGCTCTCAACCTTAGCACAAAACCTGGATGAAGCCAATAACGGGGGGAATACAGTCCCAAAGATAGGGATAAATTTCAAATATCCATCTTATACACTTAGAAAATTGCTAGAATAAAAGCTTTTGTGTTACCATGCACTTTCTGAAGAATATGAAGTATGATATTCAAATGAGTGTCATTTTTTTAACATTTAACCAGGAAAGTCTGACTTGGAACAAAAGCTAATTTTTAGCAGAGGCCCAGGGAGAAACACTCCAGACAGACATGTTTTTGTAAGATGGGAGGAAACAAAAACAGAGAGGGCATACAGATTCCACACAGAAGGTAAGGCACCCCAGCCAAGAATCAAACCAGAGAACATGTAGCTGTCAGGCAACAATGCTACCACTGCTCCAATGCACTACTGGCTTTGCAAGGGCACAAATACAGAAACCACAGATTTTATGAGGAACAGAACAAGTATGAGGGAAAAACCTGCAACATTTTTACAAATGGTGGTAGGTAGGGAATTCAGGCTCTTGCCACTTGGGCCCAAGGTACAGGGTTCAAACCTAATTCTCTACCGACCACCATGTAGCACCGGGGGCATTTTACACACACACACCACTCTGAAATGCCATCCACACACACACCACTCTGAAATCCCACACACACCACTCTGAAATCCCATCCACACACACACCACTCTGAAATCCCATCCACACACACACACACACACACACACACACACACCACTCTGAAATCCCATCCACACACACCACTCTGAAATCCCATCCACACACACACACACACACACACACACACACACACACACACACACACACACACACACCACTCTGAAATCCCATCCACACACACACACACCACTCTGAAATCCCATCCACACACACACACACACACACACACACACACACACACACACACACACACACACACACACACCACTCTGAAATCCCATCCACACACACACACACACCACTCTGAAATCCCATCCACACACACACACACACACACACACACACACACACACACACACACACACACACCACTCTGAAATCCCATCCACACACACACACACACCACTCTGAAATCCCATCCACACACACACACACACACACACCACTCTGAAATCCCATCCACACACACCACTCTGAAATCCCATCCACACACACACACACACACACACACACACACACACACCACTCTGAAATCCCATCCACACACACACACACACACACACACACACACCACTCTGAAATCCCATCCACACACACACACACACACACACACACACACACACACACACACACACACCACTCTGAAATCCCATCCACACACACACACACACCACTCTGAAATCCCATCCACACACACACACACACACACACACACACACACACCACTCTGAAATCCCATCCACACACACACACACACACACACCACTCTGAAATCCCATCCACACACACACACACACACACACACACACACACACACACACACACACACACCACTCTGAAATCCCATCCACACACACACACACACACACACACACACACCACTCTGAAATCCCATCCACACACACACACACACACACACACACACACACACACACACACACACCACTCTGAAATCCCATCCACACACACACACACCACTCTGAAATCCCATCCACACACACACACACCACTCTGAAATCCCATCCACACACACACACACACACACACACACACACACACACACACACACACACACACACACACACACACCACTCTGAAATCCCATCCACACACACACACCACTCTGAAATCCCATCCACACACACACACACACACACACACACACACACACACACACCACTCTGAAATCCCATCCACACACACACACACACCACTCTGAAATCCATCCACACACACACACACACACACACACACACACACACACACACACACACACACACACACACACACACACACCACTCTGAAATCCCATCCACACACACACACACCACTCTGAAATCCCATCCACACACACACACCACTCTGAAATCCCATCCACACACACACACCACTCTGAAATCCCACACACACACACACACCACTCTGAAATCCCATCCACACACACACACCACTCTGAAATCCCATCCACACACACACACACACACACACACACACACACACACACACACACACACACACACCACTCTGAAATCCCATCCACACACACACACACACACACACACACACACACACACACACACACACACACACACACACACACACCACTCTGAAATCCCATCCACACACACACACACACACACACACACACACACACCACTCTGAAATCCCATCCACACACACACACACACACACACACCACTCTGAAATCCCATCCACACACACACACACACACACACACACACACACACACACACACACACACACACACACACACACCACTCTGAAATCCCATCCACACACACACACACACACACACCACTCTGAAATCCCATCCACACACACACACACACACACACACACACACACACACACACACACACACACACCACTCTGAAATCCCATCCACACACACACACACCACTCTGAAATCCCATCCACACACACACACACACCACTCTGAAATCCCATCCACACACACCACTCTGAAATCCCATCCACACACACACACACACCACTCTGAAATCCCATCCACACACACACACACACCACTCTGAAATCCCATCCACACACACCACTCTGAAATCCCATCCACACACACCACTCTGAAATCCCATCCACACACACACACACACACCACTCTGAAATCCCATCCACACACACCACTCTGAAATCCCATCCACACACACACACCACTCTGAAATCCCATCCACACACACACACCACTCTGAAATCCCATCCACACACACACACACACACACACACACACACACACACACACACACACACACACACACACACCACTCTGAAATCCCATCCACACACACACACACACACACACACACACACACACACACACACACCACTCTGAAATCCCATCCACACACACACACACACACACACACACACACCACTCTGAAATCCCATCCACACACACACCACTCTGAAATCCCATCCACACACACACACACCACTCTGAAATCCCATACACACACACACACACACACACACACACACACACACCACTCTGAAATCCCATCCACACACACACACCACTCTGAAATCCCATCCACACACACACACCACTCTGAAATCCCATCCACACACACACACACACCACTCTGAAATCCCATCCACACACACACCACTCTGAAATCTCATCTTACACACATTACTCACTCTGAAATCCCATCTTACACACATTACTCACTCTGAAATCCCATCTTCCGTCCATCCGTTTCTGAAATCCCATCTTCCATCCATCCGTTTCTGAAATCCCATCTTCCGTTTCAGTTCCCGCTCGCAAGTAGTCCTCTAAACCGAACCGCTCGCTCGCAAGTAGGCAAGTAGTCCTCTAAACCGAACCGCTCGCTCGCAAGTAGTCCTCTAAATAGTTGAAGGGGAGTGATTTCACAAAATTATAATTTTGTGATTACTCACACAAGCCAGTGAAAGCAGAGAGGAATGAGATATATGGTCAAATTAACGTAAGAGGCAGGCAACTAGAAAGACGGTGGTATTTAAGAACATGACATTAAGCGGGTGGGAGCGTGGGGAATCATTTCTGCCTGACTCACAAGAGTTGTGGTCTCTTGAAGTTTTAATATGCAGTTAAAAGCAGGATACAAGTAAAGAAAACAAATCACAGTATTTAAAATATAAAAAGGCAATAAAGTAATACAAAATACAACAAATAAAAAGCAAACTAACCTTTACTTCACAGCAAAGTGTAGCAGAGTCTGGATGAGCCTTTCTAGTACAGCTTCATACACTGTGGTAATGCATACTACCTAATACTGCTGCTCTCTGATACCAGTATTATTTACAGCTTGATACACCGCGGTAATGCATACTACCTAACGCTGCTGCTCTCTGATACCAGTAGTACATACAGCTTGATACACCGTGGTAATGCATACTACCTAATGCTGCTGCTCTCTGATACCAGTAGTACATACAGCTTGATACACCGTGGTAATGCATACTACCTAATACTGCTGCTCTCTGATACCAGTAGTACATACAGCTTGATACACCGTGGTAATGCATACTACCTAATACTGCTGCTCTCTGATACCAGTATTATTTACAGCTTGATACACCGTGGTAATGCATACTACCTAATAGTGTTGCTCTCTGATACCAGTATTATTTACAGATTGATACACCGTGGTAATGCATACTACCTAATACTGCTGCTCTCTGATACCAGTAGTACATACAGCTTGATACACCATGGTAATGCATACTACCTAATACTGCTGCTCTCTGATACCAGTAGTACATACAGCTTGATACACCGTGGTAATGCATACTACCTAATACTGCTGCTCTCTGATACCACTATTATTTACAGCTTGATACACCGTGGTAATGCATACTACCTAATACTGCTGCTCTCTGGTACCAGTAATATTTATAGCTTGATACACCACGGTAATGCATACTACCTAATACTGCTGCTCTCTGGTACCAGTAATATTTGTAGCTTGATACACCGCGGTAATGCATACTACCTAATACTGCTGCTCTCTGATACCAGTATTATTTACAGCTTGATACACCGTGGTAATGCATACTACCTAATACTGCTGCTCTCTGATACCAGTAGTACATACAGCTTGATACACCGTGGTAATGCATACTACCTAATGCTGCTGCTCTCTGGTACCAGTAATATTTATAGCTTGATACACCGCGGTAATGCATACTATCTAATGCTGCTGCTCTCTGATACCAGTATTATTTACAGCTTGATACACCATGGTAATACATACTACCTAATGCTGCTGCTCTCTGGTACCAGTAATATTTATAGCTTGATACACCGCGGTAATGCATACTACCTAATGCTGCTGCTCTCTGATACCAGTATTATTTACAGCTTGATACACCGTGGTAATACATACTACCTAATGCTGCTGCTCTCTGATACCAGTATTATTTACAGCTTGATACACCATGGTAATGCATACTACCTAATGCTGCTGCTCTCTGATACCAGTATTATTTACAGCTTGATACACCGTGGTAATACATACTACCTAATACTGCTGCTCTCTGATACCAGTATTATTTACAGCTTGATGCACCGTGGTAATGCATACTACCTAATACTGCTGCTCTCTGATACCAGTAGTACATACAGCTTGATACACCGTGGTAATGCATACTACCTAATACTGCTACTCTCTGATACCAGTAGTACATACAGCTTGATACACCATGGTAATGCATACTACCTAATACTGCTGCTCTCTGGTACCAGTAATATTTATAGCTTGATACACCACGGTAATGCATACTACCTAATGCTGCTGCTCTCTGATACCAGTATTATTTCAGCTTGATACACCGCGGTAATGCATACTACCTAATACTGCTGCTCTCTGATACCAGTATTATTTACAGCTTGATACACCGTGGTAATGCATACTACCTAATGCTGCTGCTCTCTGATACCAGTAGTACATACAGCTTGATACACCGTGGTAACGCATACTACCTAATACTGCTGCTCTCTGATACCAGTAGTACATACAGCTTGATATACCGTGGTAATGCATACTACCTAATACTGCTGCTCTCTGATACCAGTAGTACATACAGCTTGATACACCGTGGTAATTCATACTACCTAATACTGCTGCTCTCAGATACCAGTAGTACATACAGCTTGATACACCGTGGTAATGCATACTACCTAATGCTGCTGCTCTCTGATACCACTATTACTTACAGCTGATATACCATGTAATGCATATGACTTAATGCTGCTGCTCTCTGGTACCAGTATTATTTACAGCTTGATACACTGTGGTAATGCATACTACCTAATACTGCTGCTCTCTGATACCAGTAGTACATACAGCTTGATACACCGTGGTAATGCATACTACCTAATACTGCTGCTCTCTGGTACCAGTAATATTTATAGCTTGATACACCACGGTAATGCATACTACCTAATGCTGCTGCTCTCTGATACCAGTAGTACATACAGCTTGATACACCATGGTAACGCATACTACCTAATACTGCTGCTCTCTGATACCAGTAGTACATACAGCTTGATATACCGTGGTAATGCATACTACCTAATACTGCTGCTCTCTGATACCAGTAGTACATACAGCTTGATACACCGTGGTAATTCATACTACCTAATACTGCTGCTCTCAGATACCAGTAGTACATACAGCTTGATACACCGTGGTAATGCATACTACCTAATGCTGCTGCTCTCTGATACCACTATTACTTACAGCTGATATACCATGTAATGCATATGACTTAATGCTGCTGCTCTCTGGTACCAGTATTATTTACAGCTTGATACACTGTGGTAATGCATACTACCTAATACTGCTGCTCTCTGATACCAGTAGTACATACAGCTTGATACACCGTGGTAATGCATACTACCTAATACTGCTGCTCTCTGGTACCAGTAATATTTATAGCTTGATACACCACGGTAATGCATACTACCTAATGCTGCTGCTCTCTGATACCAGTATTATTTACAGCTTGATATACCACGGTAATGCATACTACCTAATACTGCTGCTCTCTGATACCAGTATTATTTACAGCTTGATACACCATGGTAATGCATACTACCTAATGCTGTTGCTCTCTGATACCAGTATTATTTACAGCTTGATATACCGTGGTAATGCATACTACCTAATAGTGCTGCTCTCTGATACCAGTATTATTTACAGCTTGATATACCGCGGTAATGCATACTACCTAATACTGCTGCTCTCTGATACCAGTATTATTTACAGCTTGATACACCATTGTAATACATGCTACCTAATAGTGCTGCTCTCTGATACCAGTATTATTTACAGCTTGATATACCGCGGTAATGCATACTACCTAATACTGCTGCTCTCTGATACCAGTATTATTTACAGCTTGATACACAGTGATAATGCATACTACCTAATGCTGCTGCTCTCTGATACCAGTATTATTTAAAGCTTGATACACCATGGTAATGCATACTACCTAATGCTGCTGCTCTCTGATACCAGTAGTACATACAGCTTGATACACCGTAGTAATGCATACCTAATAGTGCTGCTCTCTGATACCAGTATTATTTACAGCTTGATATACCACGGTAATGCATACTACCTAATAGTGCTGCTCTCTGATACCAGTATTATTTACAGCTTGATATACCGCGGTAATGCATACTACCTAATACTGCTGCTCTCTGATACCAGTATTATTTACAGCTTGATACACCGTGGTAATGCATACTACCTAATGCTGCTGCTCTCTGATACCACTATTACTTACAGCTGATATACCATGTAATGCATAGGACTTAATGCTGCTGCTCTCTGATACCAGTAATATTTATAGCTTGATACACCGCGGTAATGCATACTACCTAATGCTGCTGCTCTCTGAAACCAGTATTACTTACAGCTTACAGCTTGATAGAACGTGGTAATGCATGTAATATAAAACTCCTTCAGTCAATCCTGATTTATTCTACTAATCTTAAATAAATTGTTTCCTTTAGTTCTGAACTGAAAGTAAATCATGGCTATACCTTTCAATAGTCTATTTCTCTCCGTCCTATTTCTACTTTTTTTCTCAGCTCTAATCACTTAGAATATTCCTAACCTGCTTACCACCCCATCTCCCACACTCTTATCTGACTACCCACCATACAAATACCTACTCCACTCATATTGCCCTGTCACCATATCACTATATAATTTCACAAGTTCAAAGTACTGTACATATCAAATGCCCAATCTCTCATCAAAACAAAACATCAGTTCCTTTGCAAATAGTTCTTCATACAAATACTTCAAGGCACAACACTTCTCTTATCTGGTATTATTCACCCCAACCCAGGCCTTTGTCAACAGCACTCTAACCATACTTATACAGCACCCCTCTTTCCAACTGCCTCACAAATAAGTCATTACGATCACAGGCCTCCAAAATTTTTTTTTTTGTCAATGAATATACAAAGCATTGTCAATAAAAGCACTCTCCTTCATGCCTGGATTTCTCAATATAACCCAGATATACTTGCCTGTCTGAAACATGGCTAAAACCTCATATTACAAACTGCAAAATTCTCCCTCCTGGTTATAATATTGTTTGACTGGATAGAAGTTAAAAAAAAAGGGTGGAGGAGTAGCTATACTCTACTCTGACCAGCTCTCTCTCTCCCCCTTCTCAATAGCTATCCCTGATTTCTGCCTGCCAAAATACTTATAGCAACCTGTAACCTAAAGCAACCCAAAAAACTTAACATTGCAGCGATCTACATACCCCCAGGTAAAAACATTCCCATATTCGAGCAGTTTCTTTCATGGATTTCTATATCCATTCCCTATGAAACCATCATCCTTGGGGATATGAATATTGACTGGAACCTTGTTAATACTGCATCCAGTAGCTACTCTATAAACCTTTATGGTTTTACCCTCACCCACGCACTAGCAAACAAATTCCCAGAATGGCTTGGTCAACAACTAGATATTAGTATCCAAACCCCAGTGCTATCATAACCCTTCCACCCTACCTAGCTCCTTTAGTGACCACCTCCCTATCTCAGTAGTAAGACACTCTCCCAGTTATAACAAGAGACACCAATACAAAGAGTCTTGTAACCTTAAGAACTACAACCCTGTCACCCTAAATGAATTACTGTCCACTGTAAACTAGTCATTCATACACACATTACCCCTTAGTGAGGTTATCCAAAGCTTCAACAGTATATTCCTAGAAACCCTTAACACCTTGGCTCCCAAAAAATTAGGCTAAAATGTAATTATGCACCATGGCTAAACCAGGCAACTCAATCACTTATGAACAAGATAGAGAATGCCTGGACAGCATGGAAAAAAAATAACAGCTCAACGTTCAGACTGAACTTATATAAACAACTCCACAACTAAACAAGCAGGTCTTGCTAGACAAAAAATTTTTTTATCAAAAATCTCTGAACAACCCACATTCTAACCCAAAGAAATTCTGGCACTGAATAAACAAATTATTATCTCCTAGGAGCCCTTCTTCACCAAACCCCTTATTTAAAAAACCTAATGAAACTGCAACCCTACTTAACAACTTTTTATCAAAACAATAAAAAAGCTTACTAAACCAGAAACTCTAGATATTAGGACTCCCTGGGATTATTTCCCATCCCATCCTGCTAAACAAACTTTCCAGCCTACAACTCTCTACCTCCACTACCCCCTGGTTTAACAGCTACCTCTCAAACAGATGGCAAACATTCTTCTCCTCTTTCCATCTTGTTAAGACCAGGGTTCACCAGGGTTCTATCTTGGGCCCCCTAATTTTTAATATATTTACAAATAACCTCCATGTCTCCTGCCCCCCACTGTACCTTAATATAGCACGCAGATGATTCCACATTTATTAACACCTCTGACAATACACAAAATCTCCACACTGTTACTCAACAATCTCTGCACCTAGTAGAATGGCTAACTGAAAACCTGCTTCTTAACACCCCAAAAAACAAGCTTCTATTTTTCCTTCTAAAAAAACCTCAGTCCAGCTAAAGACAACTTTTAACACCACCAATTATCACCACCGACTCAAACACCAAATTGCTTGGTGTTACTATCGATGAACAATTAAAATTTGACGTATATGTCGTAAACTGTATGCAAAAGCCCAGTCAAAAACCTAGGTCTTCTATACCACAACAACAAATATATACCTAAGAAATCTAGACCTATACGAGCTCAAACATTTATTCTACCATCCCTGCTGTATGCTGCTCCAATATATACTATTTACTTATTTATTATTTATTTTATTTTACATTTGTTTAAAGGGAAAGTCTGACTGGACACAGGTCATTTTTCTGCAGACTCCCAGGGAGGAAAGCTCCATCAATAAAAGACTATAACAAGATAACAAGATCTGCAGCCAGTAATAGCTACAAATCCCATCATTGTATATCCCTGAAAAGCTTAAGCCTGAGCTCCTCCACATACTTCAAATATCACAACTACAAATGGCACACAGCATCCTAAATAGCCCCAACTACTGCCCTGCCCCATCCATAATTACACCCTACGCACCCAGTCATGACCTCAGAAGCACACAACAAAATCTTCTGGAGGTGACCAAGCCAAACAAAAAAATTGGAAAATGACTTTACAGTCATTCAACTGCTTACTCATGGAACAAACTTCCATTGTCCCTTCATTCCACTACCAAAAGTGATGAATTCAAAAAGCAACTAAAAATTAATTTTCAACATGCATGTATCTATACTTGTCAGGAAATTACTTAATGAATCTTATTAACATTTCAGTCTGGTAGCTACCTAAACTGTCTACATATATTACTCTCTCTACAGTTAGTACCTATGCATCTTTGTTGTACTATTTTAGTATGATTTTTTTTTATTTCAGGCATTGCTACATTCCTTGTAAATAACTTAATACTAACCACATTTCTCAAACATATTGTTACTTACTGTACTTTTGCCTTTTGACAATGCAGTAGCAATATGTTTGAGAAATGTGGTTAGTATTGCAATTTCTCTCTGTTTTTGTATTAAGTATCTTACAAATTGAATTGTTACATTTTTCTTATTTTTTAATTACTTTCCTGGAGCTTTTCTCCTCTGGTCTCCAGTGAAAAGGGGCTCTCTGGGCCAAGTCGGCCTAACCTGGTTAACAAATGTAAAAATAAATAATTAAAATAAATAAAATTTTCAGCATTAACTGCATACAGAAAAGTACATGCCTAAACATTCATTTTCTCAAACAGCAGTAAAGCCAGGAGACTTAACTCTGCAGGCTGCTAGGGTACTATGCACACTACAAAAAGGCTATGCCTGGCATAAGTCCTTTTTCAGTATCAGTGTATACTTTTATTACCTTTCTCTATGCATTTCCAGTGTAGAGAAAACTACATGCTGAAATATTCATTTTTTTAAAGACCAGTAAAGCATGGAGGCTGAAACTCTGCAGATTGCTAGGGTACTATGCACACAGCAAAATGGCTATGCAAGACTGTGTCTGGCATAACTCCATCTTTCAGTATCTGGGTATACTGTTTTTACCTTTCTGTATGCATTTCCAGCATACAAAAAAACTACATGCTGAAACATTCATTTTGTTAAAGTTTGGTAAAACTAGAAGGCTGCTAGGGTAGTTATGCACACTACAAAACAGCTCTGCAAGACAATACCTGGCATAACACCTTCTTTCAGTATCAGTGTATACAATGTTTACATTTCTCTATGCATTTCCAGTATAGAGAAAAGCACATGCTGAAACACTCATTTTCTCAAAGAGCTGTAAATCTAGGAGGCTGATAATCTACAGGACACTAGGGTCCTATGCACACCACAAAGTGGTTATGGAAGACTGTGCCTCCATCTTTATCAGTGTATAATGTATTTACCTTTCTCTAGCTATTACCAGCCCTACCTGCATAGAAAAATTACATGCCTAAACATACATTTTCTCAAAGAGTGGTAAAGCAAGTAGAGTGAAACTCTGCAGGCTGCTAGGGTACTGCACACACTGAAAAATAGCTCTGCAAGGCTTGCTTAGCATAACTCCCCTTTTCAGTATCAGTGTATATGTTTTTTAACTTTGTCTATTATTTTCCAACATAAAGAAAACTACATGCTAAAAAATGCATTTGCATAGCTATTTTGTAGAGTGCGTATCACCCTAACAGCCTGCAGAGTTTCAGCCTCTTAGTTTTACTGCTCTTTGAAAAAAAAATAATGTTTCATCATGTTTTCTCCATGTTGGAAATGCTCAGAGAAAGGTAAAAACCAAGCTCACTGATACTGAAAGAAGGAGTTATGCCAGGTACAGTCTTGCAGAGCCATTTTGTAGCATTCACAGTACCCGAGCAACCTGCAGACCTTCAGTCTTTTAGCTTTATGGCTCTTTGAGAAAATGAATGCTTTGACATCTAAATTTCTCTATGCTGAAAATGCATAGGAATAGTTTAAAACAGTCTTGCATCACTATTTTGTGGTGTGCATAGTATCCTAGAGCCTTCAGAGTTTCAGACTCTTTGCTTTACTACTCTAAGAAAAAGAATATTTCAGCATGTAGTTTTCTCTGTCCTGGAAATGCATAGAGAAAGGTAATAAATATATTCACCACTACTGAAAAAGGAGTTATGCTAGGTGCAGTCTTGCATAGCTATTTTATAGTGTGCACAGTAGTCAAGCAACCTGCTGACTTTCAGTCTCCTAGGTTTATGGCTCTTTGAGAAAATAAATGTTGCGACTTAGTTTTCTCTATGCTAGAAATGCATAGAGAAAGGTAAAAACAGTATACACTGATAGTGAAAGAAGGAGTTATGTCAGGCAGTCTTGCATAGTCATTTTGTAGAGTGCATACTAACATAGCAGCCTGCAGACTTTCAGCCTCTTCATTATAGCACTCTGAGAAAATGACTGTTTTTGGCATGTCATTTGTCTATGCTGGAAATGCATAGAGAAAGGTAAAAGCACTATACACTGATCCATGAACTAGGAGTTTTACCAGGCACAGTCTTATAAAGCCATTTTTAGTGTGCACAATATTATAGCAGCCTGAAGAGTTTCAGCCTCCTAGCTTTACTTCTCTTTGAGAAAATGAATGTTTCAGTATGTAGTTTTCTCAATGTTGGAAATGCATAGAGAAAGGTAAAAAGAGTATACACTGATACTGAAAGAAGTAGTTATGCCAGGCACAGTTTTGCATAGTAATTTTGTAGTACACATAGTACCTAGCAGCCTGCAAAGTTTTAGCCTCCTAGCAATACCGTTAGTTGAGAAAATGAATGTTTCAACGTGTAGTTTTCTCTATGCTGGAAATGCATAGAGAAAGTAAAACAAGTTTACACTGGTACTGAAAGAAGGAGTTTCATCAAGCAGGGACTGGAAGAGCTGGTCTGCACTGTCTTTACTACTCTAGCACTCTTGCAGCATGTAGACTTTCAGCCAATTTACTGCTCTTTGACAAAATGAATGTTTTGGCATGTAGTTTTCTCTATGCTGGACATGCATAGAGAAAGGTTATATTTTCCACATATTGTACTACTTTGTAATATTTTCGACATATTGTACTATTTAGTTATTGTCTTAATATTTGTAATCATTGTTGAATTATTTAATGCTACTTAATGTGTACTATGGAGATTTTCTCCCAGGGCCTCTGCTGAAAATCGGCTCATACCCCATTGGACATTCCCAGTAAACAAAGGAGTTATACCAGGCACAGTCTTGTATAGAACGTTTGCACTGTATATAGTACCAAAGCAGCCTACAGAGTTTCAGCCTCCTAGCTTTACCACTCTTTGAGTAAATGAATATTTCAGTATGTACCTTGCTTGATTCTTTCAGTATCAGTGTAGTTTTAAGAATGAGTACAAGGTACAGTCTGTGCATAGTGCCCTAGCAGTCTTCAGAGTTTTAGCCCCCTAGCTTTACCACTCTTTGAGTAAATGAATATTTCAGTATGTACCTTGCTTGATTCTTTCAGTATCAGTGTAGTTTTAAGAATGAGTACAAGGTACAGTCTGTGCATAGTGCCCTAGCAGTCTTCAGAGTTTTAGCCCCCTAGCTTTACCACTCTTTGAGTAAATGAATATTTCAGTATGTACCTTGCTTGATTCTTTCAGTATCAGTGTAGTTTTAAGAATGAGTACAAGGTACAGTCTGTGCATAGTGCCCTAGCAGTCTTCAGAGTTTCAGCCCCCTCGCTTTACCACTCTTTGAGTAAATGAATATTTCAGTATGTACCTTGCTTGATTCTTTCAGTATCAGTGTAGTTTTAAGAATGAGTACAAGGTACAGTCTGTGCATAGTGCCCTAGCAGTCTTCAGAGTTTTAGCCCCCTAGCTTTACTGCTATTTAAGAAAATGAATGTTTAGGCATGTCTATGTACTTAATGCTGGAAATGCATAGAGAAAGGTAAAAACACTATACACTGATACCGAAAGGAGTTATGCCAGGCACAGTCTTCCATAACCATTTTGTAGGGTCCATAGTACCCTACCAGCCTACACACAATCAGCCTCCCAACTATACTGCTCTTTGCGAAAATGAGTTTCATCATGTCATTTTGTCTTTGCTGGAAATGCATAGAGAAAGTGCTGGAAATGCATAGAGAAAGGTAAAAACACTATACACTGATCCAGGAACAAGGAGTTTTACCAGGCACAATCTTGCATAACTGCTTTTTTCTGTGCATAGTACATAGCAGCCTGCAGAGTTTCAGCCTCCTTGTTTACCAGTCTTTGAGAAAATTAATGTTTCAGTATATAGTTTTCACAATGCTGGAAATGCATGCAGAAAGGTAAAAACAATATACACAGCTACTGAAAGAAGGAGTTTTGCCAGGCAGTCTCGCATAGCTGTTTTAAATTGTACATAGTTTCATAGCAGCCTGCTGAATTTCAGCTTCCTAGCTTTATCACTCCTTGAGGAAGCAAATGTTTTGGAATGCAGTTTTTTCTGCGAGGTTAATTCTCGAAATGTACAGGGAAAGGTAAAACCAGTACACAATGATACTATGCCAGGCACACTTTTACACACCGATTTTGTAGTGTACATAGTACTCTATCAGCCTGTAGAGTTTCAGCCTCCTCGCATTACCTCTATTTGAGAAAAATGAATGTTTCTGCGTGTAGTTTTCTCTCTGTTGGAAATGCATACAAAAAGGCAAAAAACGTATACACTGATACTGAAAGGAGGAGTTATGCTAGACACAGTCTTGCAGAGCTGCTTTGCAGTGTGCATAGTACCCTAGCATCCTGCACACTTTCAGCCAACTAGCTTTACTGCTCTTTCACAAAATGAATGTTTCAGAATATAGTTTTCTTTATGCTGGAAATGCATAGTGAAAGCTAACAACTGTATCCAGTTCTACTGAAAAAAGAAGTCATGCCAGGCACAATCTTGCACACCCATTTTGTAGTAAACCTGCAAACATTCAGCCTCCTAGCTTTATGGATCTTTGAGAAAATGAATGTTGCAATACATAGTTTTCTCTATGCTGTAAATGAATAGAGAAAGGTAAAAAAACATATAAACTTATACTGAAAGAAGGAGTTATGCCAGGCACAGTCTGGCACAGACAGTAGGCTGCAACCTACCCTAGCAGCCTGCAGAGTTTTAGCCTCCTTGCTTTACTGGTCTTTGAGAAAATTAATGTTTCAGCATGTAGTTTTGCCCTATGCTGGAAATGCATACAGAAAGCTAACAACAGTATAGACTTCTACGGAAAGGAGGAGTTATGCCTGCAAAGTCATGCATGGCTGTTCTGTTGTGTGCATAGTACAAGATTAGCTTTCAGAGTTTCAGCCTCCTTGCTTTACCAGTCTTTGAGAAAATGAATGTTTTGTCAAGTAGTTTTCTCTGTGCTGGAACTGCATAGAGAAAGGTAATAAAAGTATTCACTGATACTAAAAGAAGGAGTTATGTCAGGCACAGTCTTGTATAGCCATTTAGTTCTGTGTATAGTGTCCTAAACCTGCAGAGTTTCAGCCTCCTAACTTTCCGCTCTTTGAGAAAATGAATGCTTTAGCATGTAGTTTTGTCTAAGCTGGATGCTTTATCATGTAGTTTTGTCTAAGCTGGAATTGCATAGAGAAAACTAAAAATAATATACACTAATACTGTATGAAGGTGTTTTGCCAGACAGAGTCTTGCATAGCTGTTTTGTAGCGTGCATAGTACCTAAGCAGCCAGTAGAGTTTCAACTGCTTAGCTTTACCACTCTTTAAGAAAATGAATGTTTTAGTATGCAGTTTTCTCTATGTAGTTAATACTAATGTAATACAAGATAATAATGTAATTCAAAAACACACTTCGTAGAAACACCCTTAACCTGCTTAATTCAGTGGCCATGACCAATGCAGAACCAAAATCACATTAAAAAAACTCTCAATTGCAGGTGCCATGTGTAGTAGATCCCAGTACTTATGACAGTATGCAATTTTAAAATTAATGATTTTTTGAGTAAATTTCCTTTTTAAGAAATGTATTGAATATATTTGATGCAGTAAAAATCTCTACAGGACTAATGATAACTGAATAAATAAATGTTTCATGTATCTTCAAGGCAGTAAAAAATCTCTGTAGAACTAATGATTAAATAAAATACAGTTTCAATGTGCTTTAGAATAAAAGTTTATTTGGACAAGGCAGATGAGTGCTGTTCAAGATTCAAGCTTTGCTATACAATCTTTTCCCAAAACCTTTTGGTATATATGAAAACTAAACGTGAAAAAATGGTGCCAAAAAATCATTGAATGAGAATTTCCAGACATTAATTCTTCATATGTTAATGTTGAAATTTATTAGCCAATAGCATGTGCATAGACCAAATAGGATGGAGGGATAAATATGAAAACCAATGGGCTAAAAGTGAGAGACATGCAATAATTCTGGGCAGTATTCAAGAGTGAACCAATAGGGGAAAGAACACGCTGCACCAATCACTAATGATATGGAGTAAGAAAAGGGCCTATCGGCAAAGAGGGAATTTGCCTGTGGAAGCGATGGGTCGTGAACTGTGAGCCAATAGTCAGAACCATTTACACTGCTACTGATAGAAGGAGTTATGCCAGACAGAGTCACGCATAGGCATTTTGCAGTGTGTATACTACTCTAGCCGCCTCATAGCTTTACTGCTTTTTGAGAAAACTAATGTTTCGGCATGTAGTTTTCTCTAGGTGATTAATGCTGGAAATGAATAGAGAAATGTATTTATTTTATTTTGTTTATTTTATTTATTTATTTGACATTTGTTGACCGGGACAGTCCAAGTGGGTCAAAGCCCTTTTTCAGTAGAGGCTCAGGGAGAAAAGCTCCAAAGTACAATTATAAAAGATTACATGTCACAGTAAAAATGCAATGAGACTGTCTACAAATGCATTCACAATAATGAAGGCAAGAGAAACTTAATTACAGTTATAGTTAAAACAGATAGTTCTAAAAGTGACACATACCTGAGGGATAGTAAACAGTGGACAGATCAGCCAGTTAGTAAAAGTAATCTACAGCAGGTGGAGTTTGAAAGAGCAGGTTCTGAGAAATACAGCAGAAATCAAGAATTGGTGAGTGATTTTAGGTTCATAGATGGTACAGCAAATAAGTGATGTAGCCTGTAAAGGGTCAGGAAAATGTTATAGAAAAGGAGATAAGTAGGAGGAACACAGCATGGAGTAAAAAGGAGGAAATGGGTATTAGCAACAAGAAGAGGAAGAGAGGAAGATCAGGGAAAGGAGTAGCAAATCAGATTAGGACTGGCTTCAGGGAGCGAGACTACAGAGACATGTCCACAAGTGCTTTAAGTATTGTTTGAGTCAGTTCTTAAATTTGAAGGTCTACGATATGCTTCTTAGTGTCAAGGAAAGCTTGTTCCATACGATGGTGGCTGAGTAGCTGCATAGATTCTGTTCTGTAGATTTGTTTGGTTGGTGAATTTGCAACAGACATTGGTCAGAGCTCCTAAGTGGTCAGCAAGGGGTGTAAACTGAGACTAGTGAAGAAATGCTTGCACAGGAAGAAGGTTTATTGACGTTGGAGTGGATGATGAGACGTTGGGTAAGTTTGACGTGGTTTGGAAACTCAAGACAGTTACGTGACCGGCCTGAGATTTGGACAGCAGATTAGCAGCAAATCTGGCCACTTTGTTATAGGTAGACTCGAGTTTGGAGGTTAGAGTAGACTGAAGATTAGTAAAGATTTGTGAGGAATCTTTTGTTTCTGTAAAGGAGGCTGAGCTTTTGGTGGGTTTTCTTAATACAGTGATGAATGTGAAGGTCAAATTTCAGCTGGTCATCTACAATTACTCCTTTGAGCTATGTATGGGTTTCAGGAGTGATTATGGTGTGAAGAGATGTTAAATGAGGATTTAAGGTGGCAGAGAAGTTTTTGGAGGAAGAGTACAAATTTAGTTTTTTGGGGGGTTAAGTACAAGTTGTATTTTTGTAAGCCAGGTTTCTGTGAGGTTGAATGATGTTTGTGTGAGGGTTAGTAGTTTGGTTGGGTTGTCAGCTATAGATATAATGGTAGAGTTGTCAGCATACTGTATGAGATATGACTGGGGACAGGATTTGTGGAGCTCATTGAAGATGTTAAAAAGGAAGGGTCCAAGAATGCAGCCTTGTGGGACACCTGTTTTGACGGGGAGAAAGGGGGAGAGAGCCATTTGACAGATTGGTGCAGATCAGAAAGGTAGCTGCTAAACCAGTATATATATATATATATATATATATATATATATATATATATATGGGTTCATATTACACCGTCGACAACTGACTAAATCGACAACCGGCCCTGTAGCACCAATTTAACGAAACCGCACAGCATCGACACTTTAAATAACCAACACTGACTCTACCGACAACGCTACACCGACATCGCGTATTACAGCTACGGTATTAACATGTGTGAGGTAGGGGATGTATTTCTAAACTTATGTCACTCAGTCTAACATTATAACTACATCCCCTACCTCACACGTTAATACCCGTTAGCTGTAATACGCGATGTCGGTGTAGCGCGTTGTCGGTAGAGTCAGTGTCGGTTATTTAAAGTGTCGATGCTGCGGTTTCGTTAAATTGGTGCTACAGGCAACACCGATTTAGTCAGTTGTCGACAGTGTATGAACCCATATACATATATATATACACAAATATGGAAACCCCACACTGCACAACCATCAAATGTAAACAAAACACATCCCCATTCCACAAACCACACACACTTTAACACAAGTGCTTTCAAGCCCCTAAAAAGTGCTTTAGTTAAAGTATGTTTTAAAAAAAATTAAAATCCATAATTAGGAAGCACTTTATGAAAGTGCTTTCAAAAAAGTGCTTTTTTTTAAAAAAAGTGTTTTAAAAAAACATTAAACCCCTGCACCCCCACCCCCCCTACTTTAATATTCTCACTCAGAGGTTGCACTACAGTGGGGAAAAATTTTTTCTTATCCACACCATAGTACGACTGGCACAACAAGCATACTTATCCAAAAGTGCTGCTTCAGTGAACAGGACTTTCGGTTAAGTATGCTCGGTGATTTATGTTTCAGTGGTTAGTGCAGTCGGAGATCTGTACGGATCCCATATATATGGGAGTTTTGAGAGGAAGATAGGGTGGGAGACAATGTCACAGTTTTTGGAAAGATATATAGGCAGGACATGAGTTTACTGTTATCACTGGCTAGGGAGATGGTGTTGGTGAAGAAGATGAGAGCAGTGGAGGTGCTGTGGTGTGGGTGACAGCCATGTTGGGTAGGGGTGATTGTAGGCAAAAGCCATGTTGGGTAGGGGTGATTGTGGGCAAAAGCCATGTTGGGTAGGGGTGATTGTAGGCAAAACCATGTTAGGTAGGGGTGATTGTAGGCAAAAGCCATGTTGGGTAGGGGTGATTGTAGGCAAAAGCCATGTTGGGTAGGTGTGATTGTAGGCAAAAGCCATGTTGGGTAGGGGAGATTGTAGGCAAAAGCCATGTTGGGTAGGGGTGATTGTGGGCAAAAGCCATGTTGGGTAGGGGTGATTGTAGGCAAAAGCCATGTTGGGTAGGGGAGATTGTAGGCAAAAGCCATGTTGGGTAGGGATGATTGTAGGCAAAAGCCATGTTGGGTAGGGGAGATTGTAGGCAAAAGCCATGTTGGATAGGGGTGATTGTAGGCAAAAGCCATGCTGGGTAGGAGAGATCAGGTTACCTTGAATCAGGTGGGCCAGGATTTGTTTGAGTACATAGTGTTCAAGCACTTTGGGAAGGGGAGAAAGTATGGCAATTAGTCAAAAGTTTGAAACTTCTGTGGAATTACCCCCTTTGTGTATGGGTATTGTATAGCATTTTAGAATTTGTTCCACAGAGTAGGAACAGTTGATTTGGAGATAGAGTGGTTAATTGGGATGGAAGCTGGGTATGCTACTGATGTAGCAGCAATTTTTAGGAAGAGAGATGGCAGGTTGTCAGCTGATGGGGATCATGGTTTGAGTTTAAGGTGGAGTTTTTAATGTAGCTTGTGGGAAATGGCTTTAGAGAAAAGGAGGAATGTTCTAGATGGGGAGTTGTAGGCGGTGATGGATGGGGTGGGTTAGATGTGTGCGTAAGGGTGTCAATGAAATAAGAATTGAAGATGGATGCAGTTTTGAGGGGAGTGTTGCTGGGGCAGGGGTTGGGTGTTGAAAGATTTCCTGGGTGATAGTTTTCCAGAACTTTTGGGGGTTTCTGGATTGTGTGGTCTGGGATTGATGGTAGAAATTCTTTTTATCATTATTAATGTGTTTTTTAATGAGATTTCAGACGTCCCTACATCTTTAGAAGTGTAAGGCAGATTTTGTCTTGGACCAAAGTTTCCAGGCAGAGTCTCTTTTTTGAATAAGAGGCCAAGTTGAGTCGGTGAGCCAGGGGGAGTTGCAGGATTTGGCTCTAACAGTACATGGAGGGACAAGGGAGTTGAGTATTTTAAGGAAGATGGAGTTAAAGTATGAAACAGCAACTTTGATAGGTAATGTAAAGAGGGTGGACCAGTCTATTGCTGACAGAAAGGGTTATTGAAAGTCTCATAGTTGAAAGTAGCTGACTCCAAGTCAGAATGATGACCAGTCACTAGTGGAGTTCCACAGGGGTCGGTCCTGGGTCCTCTCCTGTTTGGTATCTACTTCTCTGAAGTCCAGGCCAACACGAGGGGACTCTGGCTGAAAAAGTTTGCAGATGATTGCAAGTTGGGAGCTATTAACTCCCCAAGTGATGTTGACATCCTACAGAAAGGCCCCACTGAGACCAATGGCTGGTGTCAGAACCACGACCTTAAGCTAAATGCCAAAAAATGTGTCGTCATCCCCATTTGGGAAAAACTCGGTTCCCATGAATTACCACATCGATGGTAGTCCACTGAACACTGAAGGCATTATAAGAGATCTGGAATGGAAACACAGGCTGACAGCAACCTCTCTTTTGACCACCACATTGCCACTGTGGTCAGAAAGTCCTTCTATGTGGCACATCTCATTACTAAGGGTTTTGCATCCAGGAAGAAAGAGGTCATTGTCTCCCTCTACTCTTCCCTCATTAGGCCAATCATTGAGTACAATGCCCAAGTTAGTATGTACCTCACTAAACACCCGCGACAACTGGAGGGGCTGCAAAAGTACCATACAAAGTGGCCTTAAACATTTGTCCTGTATGGACAGACTTAAAAAAACTCCAACTATTCCCTGTCTTATATCACGTACTTAGAGGCAATCTCAGCTTGACTTTACAAAGCCATGTCTGATACAGCTCTGTCAGAAATGTTACATCCAAAGAAATCCCAATCCCTCCACACCACATGCTCCAGAGACCTCAACCTCATTACCACAATCAACAAAACATGCTGGAGGGACAGATTCATAACCCAGAGACTGCCCATGCTATGGAATAGACTTCCCATACATGTCAAGCAGAGCACCTCACTGGCCCTCTTCAAGAGAAATCTTGATGAATGGATGGGAAATAGAAATTCACCCCAGGGATCACTCCAGTGGCTTTACTCAACAGAGGCACTCGGAACTAAGGTCGGGTGGTACGGTGCCAGGGTAATCCTATGGGCTAGGCTTGTAAAAGCTCCAGGGCCATTAGCCTAGTACACACCTATGAAGGTAATCAGTTTCTGACATTCTTTAAAATTGTGGGGTTTGGGAATGTGGGGGGAGAGTTGGATTCGTATTGGGCAATGGCTGTTGATGGAGTCAGGCAGTGTTTCAGGCTGAAGATATCAGTTGGGATTGGAAACAAAAATCCAGTCAATGATAGAACTGGAATTGGTGGATTTGTTGTGGAATGTGGGAGAGAAGATGAGTTGGGTGTAACCATAGAGGTTAATGCAGGTGGTAGGGAAGTTAGAAGTGAGGGTAAGCCAGATGATATTAACGTCTCCCAGTGTGATAGTCTCATTGCAGATGTGGTCAGAGATCCAATTGAGAATCTGTTCTAGTAAGGGTATGTATTACCCAGTGGTATGTAGATGGCAACTACAGTTATGGTTTTGTGATTGCTGGGTTTAAAGTTGGCTATAAGGAGCTCAGCTGGGTGAAAGGAGGGAGGAGGATTTGGTGAGGGGGGTTAGTGTTAGGAGGTCTGAGTACAGAATAGCAACTTCACCTCCTTTCTTATGGGTTCTATCAAGGCACAGAATTATGTATCCTGGGGGGGAGGAATCTGTTGTCTGTGTTGTGTGGTTTAAGCCATGCCTCTGAGAGAGTAACTATATTAGGGGAGTATTGAGATATCCATGAGTGAAATTCAGTTTTCTTATTAAGGATACTGTGGATGTTGATACAGTAAGAGATGTTTGGGAATTAGGTTAGGAGTGTTCAGAGGGGTTGTGTGGTAGTGGAATGTCTGCATAACTTGTGAGCCAGGGTTGGAGTGAATATCACCAGAGAGTTGGAGGGTGTTAAGACGGTGGGGGAGACGTGATATAAATGGATAGGGGGATGCATTTTTGTTTTGTTCTTTAGGGTGACTACATTTTGGGAGGTAGTTTGATTTTGGGGAGAGTAAATTCAGTAGAAGAAAAGAGTGAGGGTGATCCAGGAAAGTGGTGATGGGTGTTGGAGCGCAGGGGTGCAGGGTTATATGAGTGTGGAATGAGGTTAGCTTACCGAAGAGTAGCAGAAGGGAGGGTATAATGAGGGGGTGAAAACATTATACACCAGTACTGAAAGAAGGAAGGAGTTATGTCAGGCACAGCCTTGCAGAGTCATTTGTAGTGTGTATAGTACCCTAGCAGCCTGAAGAGTTTCATCCTCCTATCTTTACTGTTCTTTGAGGAAAAGAATTGTTTGGCATGTAGTTTTCTCTATGCCTGAAATGCATAGAGAAAGTTAAAAAACATATACACTGATACTGAAAAAGGAGTTATGCCAGGCACAGTCTTGCAGAGTTATTTTGTAGTGTACAGACTACCCTAGCAGCCAGCAGAGTTTCAGTCTACTAGCTTTATCACTCTTTGAGAAAATGTACGTTTAGGCATGTAGTCTTTTTATGCAGTTAATGCTGAAAATGGACAGAGGAAAAAAATATATATACTGATACTGGAAGACGGAGTTATGCCAGGCACACACTTACACAACAGTTTTTGTAGTGTCTATAGTACCTTAGCAGTCTGCAGACTATCAGTCTCCTAGCTTTACTGCTCTTTGGCAAAATTAATATTTCAGCATGCACTTTTCTCTACATGCATTTCCAGCCTTATATACATAGAGAAAAATACCCCTTATAAACCTGATTTTCTCCAATAGTGGTAATGCTAGGAGGCTGAAACTCTGCAGGCAAATAGGGTACTATGCACACTGCAAAATGGCAAGTGCAAAACTGAATCTGGCATACCACCTTCTTAGCTAAACCCACCCGTGAATAGGATGTTTTGTTGGATGGTGAGCACCTCTAGTAGACTTATTTAAGAGTCGGGAAGGACCTTATCTATGGTGACTTGCATGTGGGTCAGCTCCATGGTATCATCCTGTTTAACCAACCTGGAGGTACTGTTTACTGCTACCGTAGATAGAGACACCTACACATTTGGCCCCAGTCTGTGCTACTGATGGTCTAAATGTGTGGAAGGCACTGCAGCCTTGCACTGCCAAAGTAGTTTCTATATCTTTAAATCAAGTCTTGGTCATGGCTGAGTGAGGAGTGCTTGAAGGATGTGTTGTTTTTTGATTAGGCTCCTAGCAATGAACAACAACATCTTAAGGTTGCTTTTAAACTTTTCCACTATATTGGTAGAGCATTTTTAGACAATGCTAAAAATACAAAACTAAGGGTTGGATAAAGTCAATAGCCAATATCCAGAAGTCTAGGGGGAGCAGGTGCAGCCCATCCTTGGCAAATCCTCCCATGCTGACAGATATTAGATTCCCCTGGAGTGACACCAGAATCTATGCCAATTATTAAAATCAATCATTTTATGTTCGTACTGTGGCATTGTTCTTGGTGTAGTTGGAATATTGCTGAGTGTAAGGCTCATACCAATCTGTGACACACATTCTGAGAGATCGATTATGTCTCTTTTCATACAGTCCATTGAGGTATGTTTCAGGTAATTTACACCCATGTGAACTATGACAGAATCATATTGGTACCTGCGCAGTGCAGTGACTTGAGTGCATGCAATGTATGTCATGGTTTCAGACAGGAGACATATTATCCTAGTATAACCTGGTGAGTGGGGCATCTGTGCATTGCACACACATTGGGGTCCCCAATGACAACAGTATTAGGTAAACTGTATGCTTGCCTTATGGGCTTTGCAATTGGGGGACCATTAAGTGTAGGCTTATGTGAGATGTTTGGTGCTGCTTTTGGTGTGTGTTTAAGTGATTGCTGAGGAGCAGTGTTGCCATCAGGTGGCTTTGGAGGTGTTTTGAGATTTGGGAAGGTTTCTTTTAGTTGCCTTAGCATAGGACAATCTGTGTGTGGTGAATGGTATGTGTGAGGGCTGTAGAGTGGGTATGCCTGACAACCTTGTTTTTATGTGAGATTTTTGCCTCCAAAGAAGTTGTGTATTTACATCTCTCACATACTGTGTTATTTTCTTTAAAGATCAACCGGTTGTCCGAGAGCATGAGACAATTGATAAGTTGCCTTACAATGCCAAATTTACCAAACTGCATAAGAGACATTTGGAAATTGCATATCCATGTTGTCCGGACCTGGAATAGGATAGGCTGTTGAGAATTAAGGACTATATTTAAAGAGAGTCTCTTACAGTAATTCTTGGGTTAAGAGCAAGACAGGATATGGTAGTGCTATTTGATGCACGTTAGCTGCTGTAACCTCAATTCCACACAATGTCATACTGTTTAACAGGTTTCAGACTTGATCCTAACATTCTAGGGAAATGTTATGCTGATTATAGGGCACTGCTAACTGATGCTGCACAGAGACCATTTCCTTGCATACTTGCCTGATTTACAGTAGAGAAAAAAAAAGCTTGAAAGCCGAATCTTATGCCATCTAGAAAATAAACAACTCAGAGACATCAGGTAAGCACGTTCTGCCACAAAACAGATGATCCTGGAATTTCTTAATGTAACAGCACAGCAAAAGCAGCTCTCAAGTGCAGATTAAACAACAAACATCAAACAACAAAAATCAACTAAGTCCCTAGGTAATTCACACTTTTGCAAGGTGATTAGCAGGCAAAAGGAACTAGAAAAGCCAGCAAACACATAAATTAGTATTTCTGCCACAAAATAAAATAAATGCTTTAAAAATGCTCAAAAACAGTGGTGATCACTGCATAAAGCAAGTACAAGTGCAATAAATCAAGAACATATTAAAACCAGTGGTGATCACTGCATAAAGCAAGTACAAGTGCAATAAATCAAGAACATATTAAAACCAGTGGTGATCACTGCATAAAGCAAGTACAAGTGCAGTAAATCAAGAACATATTAAAACCAGTGGTGATCACTGCATAAAGCAAGTACAAGTGCAATAAATCAAGAACATATTAAAACCAGTGGTGATCACTGCATAAAGCAAGTACAAGTGCAGTAAATCAAGAACATATTAAAACCAGTGGTGATGACTGCATAAAGCAAGTACAAGTGCAATAAATCAAGAACATATTCCTAGCTTGGATGGCTCTGGATGCAGCGTTGCAGAGGTCTTTGTAAATGAACAGAGAGACTTGCATTCTTAGCTTGGATGGCTCTGGATGCAGTGTTGCAGAGGTCTTTGTAAATGAACAGAGAGACTTGCATTCTTAGCTTGGATGGCTCTGGATGCAGCGTTGCAGAGGTCTTTGTAAATGAACAGAGAGACTTGCATTCCTAGCTTGGATGGCTCTGGATGCAGCGTTGCAGAGGTCTTTGTACATGAACAGAGAGACTTGCATTCCTAGCTTGGATGGCTCTGGATGCAGCGTTGCAGAGGTCTTTGTACATGAACAGAGAGACTTGCATTCCTAGCTTGGATGGCTCTGGATGCAGCGTTGCAGAGGTCTTTGTACATGAACAGAGAGACTTGCATTCTTAGCTTGGATGGCTCTGGATGCAGCGTTGCAGAGGTCTTTGTACATGAACAGAGAGACTTGCATTCTTAGCTTGGATGGCTCTGGATGCAGCGTTGCAGAGGTCTTTGTACATGAACAGAGAGACTTGCATTCTTAGCTTGGATGGCTCTGGATGCAGCGTTGCAGAGGTCTTTGTAAATGAACAGAGAGACTTGCATTCTTAGCTTGGATGGCTCTGGATGCAGCGTTGCAGAGGTCTTTGTACATGAACAGAGAGACTTGCATTCTTAGCTTGGATGGCTCTGGATGCAGCGTTGCAGAGGTCTTTGTAAATGAACAGAGAGACTTGCATTCTTAGCTTGGATGGCTCTGGATGCAGCGTTGCAGAGGTCTTTGTAAATGAACAGAGAGACTTGCATTCTTAGCTTGGATGGCTCTGGATGCAGTGTTGCAGAGGTCTTTGTACATGAACAGAGAGACTTGCAAACTTGCCTGATTTATAATAGAGAAAACAAAGCTTGAAAGCGGATTCCTGTGCCCTCTATCCAATGAACAACCCCACGCTGAGCTTCATGGTGTGCTTCCCAACTCAGAGAAACCAGATCAGGTAAACACACACACACACACACACACACACACAGTACATACACATACATACACACACACACACACACACACACACACACACACACACACACACACACACACACACACACACACATATAATACATATTGTATAAAGTTTTTTAAGCACTTACTTCTTATCTACTTGTTGTTGCAGGTGAACTACAAGACTATGCATGCTTCTCCTGTGTTTAATATTCTATCTTCATGCTCCTATACAACAAGCATCTATTGCTTATCAATCTAGAACATTTTACAAAATATTTTACAATGTGACTTTAATTCTATTGAAAACTGCTTTGTGACACCTTAATAATCCAAAGAAAACCAAACTCATCTATAATTTTCCCCAAATCACTTACCCATAAGAAAAACGATTTTAAGATCACATCCCTAAACAATATGCCAGTTGAAGACTACTGAGGGTTACAACTGATGACGACCCTACTGAGGGTTACAACTGAGGACGACCTCAAATATGACATTCGCACACAGAGCACTATAAAACAACTCCCACGAAGCTAGAATGGTATGTAGAGCCACAACAATCCTTACTGATTCTACCAGGGTAATTTGTACCGCTACATACCTACTCCTCTATTAAATGGTCCCCCATCTTGGCTACCCTCTAGGCTACCCAAAAATATAAACTAGAACAATGTTACATCAAGGTAGCTATATTTGCAGCTCAGACAAGTCAGAAAACACATCACAGTTCTGCACTAAAAACTCTAAATTGGCTATAATTATTCCACGGACTAAATTATTCTTAACACACAAAATTATACTTAATCCCACTTTAAGTAGGTTTTTGTCAGAAGAGGACAGTTTTAATCTATAAGCCTTACAAAAACTGTGGTTAAAGTCTGTGCCCACAGTGTGCAGCAAAGGTCTGGAATAAACTGCCTGCACCCAACAGGGCAACACTTATATCACATTCATTTATTTAAGCTGCAACTAAAGGAATTGCTGTGCACCTCCTGGCTTTGCACTTGCTGCCTTCCTGGCTAATAATTTCAGCATCTTCTCTAATGCCTATATACAACCAATCTCCTTTTCATTCATTTGTATTCTTACTCTTCATTACTGTTAATCTTCCACTTATTACTTCTCACGCCTCCCATAAATAGCCCACGTATTACTGGTAACACTTTTTCTCTTCCACCCTTCCTTTTCTCCTTCTTATCCACTGTTTGAATTTTCCACTCTGACATTTGTTTTATGAACGAATAATAAACTCACTCACTTACATGTCAATGTTTCAATGTAATCTGACACTGTATTTACCTTGTTTTAATGATGGCATATGTGTATTATTGTACATGTGTGTATTAATATTTGTATTAATCTGTGTATTTACAGTATTTTGTGCTACGATGTATGTGTTTTCTGTTCATTTATTTGTGGAGCTTTTCTCCCCAGGCTTCCGCTGAAAACTGATAAAATTATCCAGTTAAACTTTCCTGGAAAATAAATGCCAATAAATAACTATTTTGACAAATTCCAGTTAACAGCTGCACTGAATAAGTGCTCTGCTTGTTGAAATGAAATCTATTTCCCCTGTGCTGGTTAGTTCAAGACTTTTGATTGGCTTGAATGCAGTTCATAACTGTGATTGCTATTGGCCCTTGGATTTGGACAGTTTTTTGAACGTCAGGATTTCCCCTGTGCTGGTTAGTTCAAGACTTTTGATTGGCTTGAATGCAGTTCATAACTGTGATTGCTATTGGCCCTTGGATTTGGACAGTGTTTTGAACGTCAGGATTTCCCCTGTGCTGGTTAGTTCAAGACTTTTGATTGGCTTGAATGCAGTTCATAACTGTGATTGCTATTGGCCCTTGGATTTGGACAGTGTTTTGAACGTCAGGATTTCCCCTGTGCTGGTTAGTTCAAGACTTTTGATTGGCTTGAATGCAGTTCATAACTGTGACTGCTATTGGCCATTGGATTTGGACAGTGTTTTGAACGTCAGGATTTCCCCTGTGCTGGTTAGTTCAAGACTTTTGATTGGCTTGAATGCAGTTCATAACTGTGATTGCTATTGGCCCTTGGATTTGGACAGTGTTTTGAACATCAGGATTTCCCCTGTGCTGGTTAGTTCAAGACTTTTGATTGGCTTGAATGCAGTTCATAACTGTGATTGCTATTGGCCCTTGGATTTGGACAGTGTTTTGAACGTCAGGATTTCCCCTGTGCTGGTTAGTTCAAGACTTTTGATTGGCTTGAATGCAGTTCATAACTGTGATTGCTATTGGCCCTTGGATTTGGACAGTGTTTTGAACGTCAGGATTTCCCCTGTGCTGGTTAGTTCAAGACTTTTGATTGGCTTGAATGCAGTTCATAACTGTGATTGCTATTGGCCCTTGGATTTGGACAGCTGTTTGAACGTCAGGATTTCCCCTGTGCTGGTTAGTTCAAGACTTTTGATTGGCTTGAATGCAGTTCATAACTGTGATTGCTATTGGCCCTTGGATTTGGACAGTGTTTTGAACGTCAGGTACTTGGTTTAAATCTGTCTGTTGCTGGTTTCCAGGACTTGTAAGGGATAACTGTTTCTAGTCATAGTCTTAGCTTTTTATAGGTCTTAGTTATTTTTATCAGTTCTTATCTGATTTAATTTTTTTTATTTTCGGTTTACGTTATTTTGTCAATTTAATCTAGTTATTCTATAACTTTAAGTTATTTTCTTTACTGTTGCCCTTATTCATGCCCTATAACAACCATGTTAAATGTGTAAATGTCTTTTAAGCTTTAATTTCCTTGATTTTGACAAAGTCCAGTTATTAAATGGTAAAGCTGTTAGAATTAAAGCCTGTCTGTTTCTGGTGAGAGGAGAGAGAAAGAGAGGCAAGTTCAATAGATATAATTGCTTAGAGTCAGTTTATAATTGCTACTGGGTTCTGAGACATTTCTGAACTTGGCATGCATTTTAAATTTGGCATTCCTGAACAGGGAAGCACTTCTTATGAAAAGAGCTGCAGTATGCAGTAATATGCAGGTGATTTGAGCAGACTGTTCATATCCAAAAAACATTTGGAGTTTTTCTTTCACCTCCATTTGTGTGTACCCCACAAGCAGCACTGAGTCAGTACTCCATGCCTTGAGCTACTGCTCCAATGCTGATTGAGACTAGCTCCTCTTCTCTGTTTGTAGAACCACATCATGTCTCCTCTCTGTCTGTAGATCTGTGTCATGTCTCCTCTGTATAGAACCATGTGATGTCTCCTCTCTGTTTGTAGAGCTATGTCATGTCTCCACAGTGTTTGTAGAACCATATCACGTCTCTATCCACCAATAAGCACTAGTAATTAGCATGGAGCAATGCTGGGACCTGGGTATCTGCTTTTATTAAGGAATCCACTCTTCTCTCCAACTCTCAAAACCCTAGTTGCTTTCTTCCTTCAATAATTTAATTCAAATACACATTCCCATCTATGTCACCCTCAAAACCACTTGGTCCTTCAAACTTAGCCTGTGCACTGTTCCACAGACTATAATTAGCCAACTTAGTCCCTACAAATTGTTTAACCTGTGCATAGCTCCAAAATTTTAATTAAAATCAAGCGACTTAGTCGGTTCTGCCTTAGGTACACTTCTTCCTTTAATACTTTAAGTACTTGTCATCATGGAAAGTTAGCCAGTTTATTTGCCCTCTTTTGCCAGCCTCATCATACCTGGTATCCTCAGGAGATGTTGGCATGAGGTCACCGATACTGAAGTCTTAATTAACAAAATACTCTGAGAGAGAAGCAAGTATCTAGTTTATTTGGTGGCATCTCTCCCCCCTAAATCCATGCACAGTGAGCACTGCACATTCACTCTTATCGCATTCTCAGAAAAAAAAAATAAAATGTCACCTGCTGAAGCTATTAAAAAACTCTGTCAAAGCCTTCTAGAACTAGTAAGAACAGGTCACAACAGAACTTCTGTAACTCAACTCCTCAAAACACCTAGAGCACTAAGTCACCAAAAGTCAGATTTTACTCACAGTCTTCTACTAGTTTCTTCAAAACTCTCAACTAAGAAAATGTCTTAGTGATTGATAACTAAATTGTTAGGCATACAAATTCTCCTCTTACAAAGGCTGGACTAGAATAGAGTTACAGTCAGTTGCCTTTCGGGTGTCAAGAACATTTTGTACATGTGATAAATGCAGGTCCTAAGTGGAATACCTGGTGTCACTTTAGGAAAATTCAGCACTGAATGAGATGATTGACAGTCCATATCTTCTAACACAGCCTGAATCACAGCAACAAAGCAAGACTAAGCTTTATATACCCAGCAATCTGTCAAAGATGGCTGGAGGGCCATGTAGGTAAAGTGATATAAACCTTCAGGGGTTACAAAAACTATTCTTTCACAGCAGATGGGGAGCGTGGTATAAGACTCTTCTGCCAAGTCTAACATTCTCAGGTATCTTTCCTGTGGGATGCAACTGATGCAGCAGATCTGGGCAAAAGATAGCTATAACATTGTGAAACGCCATTCAGTTTCCTAAATTCATTACAGAGTAATACTGCCATCAGGGTTAAGAAAGTACGGTTGTGTACACTTACCATAAATGTAGATGTTTGAGTGTATTCACTGTTGCAGTCATCACATTTGGGTTATCTGCCTGCAGGTAGCCCTCAACCAGCCTGAATACCAGAGTCTTGGGATTTCTGGGTTGGATGCTGTCACTTCTTCCATGATGTCAGGTCGTCAGGGGTATAAAACATGCAGCTGATGCCATTACATCAGTTTTTCTTGCCCAGATGTCAGGTGCCCCCAAAATAGGAAGCAATTACATGGTATGGAACACCCCCAGCAAAAAGCAAATACACATGATATAAGATATAGGTTCATAGGTTCATACTAGGCTATCTGCCCTAGGGCATTTATAAGCCTAGCCAGAATGTGTTTGACTTTCGCCACCCATTTTAAATTTATTTTGCTATGCCCTTTTTCAAGGTTAGTATACTGTGCCTCTATCTAACAGTGACACAGAAGTGATACCCGGGGTAAACCTACGATCTCCCATCCACTCATCAAGATTCCTCTTGAAGAGAGTCAATGAGGGACTCTGCCTAACCTGGACTGGGATTTTATTCCAGAGTGAAGGGAGCCTCTGGGTTATGAATCTGTCCCTCCAGCATGTCCTATTTATTTCAGTGCTGAGGTTCAAGTCTCTCGAGCATGTAGCTCGATGGGATTTGGATTTTCTGAGGTGCAGCATGTCCATTAATTCTGGGTTGGACATGGCTTTATACGTCAGGCACAGATCGCCTCTGAACAGGCGGTATGCCACTGAGTAGAGCTGGAGTTTCTTTAACTGGGCAGCATATGGCATTTGTTTGAGCCCTTTGATCCTCTTGGTGAGGTACTTTTGGGGTCTTTCCAGTTGCTGCAGGTGTCTGGTAAGGTACATCCCAAAGGGGCATTGTACTCAATTATGGGCCTGATGAGGGATGAGTAAAGAGGCATGATGACCTCCCCTGATCTAGATGTGAATCCCTTCATGATTAGGTGGGCTATATAAAATGTTTTTCTAACCACTTTGGCCACGTGGTTGTCAAATGAGAGACTGCTATCAACTTGGGTCCCCAGGTCCCTAATTACTTCTTCTGTACTTAATGGATTTCCACCTATGTGGTAATTTGTGGGCACTTTGTTTTTGCCAAAGGGATGACTATACACTTTTGGCATTTAGCTTGAGGCCATGGCTCTGGCACCAGTTGTCTGTTTCTATGAGGCCCTTTTGGAGGATGCTTGTGTCGGCTGGAGAGTCGATTATGGTGCCCAGTTTGCAGTCATCTGCAAACTTGGTCAGCCACAGTCCTTCCGTGTTGGCCTGTACCTCCGAGAAATATATACCGAACAAGAGAGGTCCCAGGACTGAGCCTTGTGGGACACCACTTGTAACTGGTTTGGAGTCTGACATGGCTCCAGCAATTCTAACCATGTGGGTTCTGTCCTTGAGCCAGTTTGCAATCCATCTAGTGACATAGAGGTTTATATTTAAGCTGGTGAGCTTATCTATAATGCCCGAATGGGGTATTGTATCGAAGGCTTTTGCGAGGTCCAGGTAGGCTGTGTGGACCACCTTCCCTCGTCAATGGCCTTGGTGACTGTTTCAAAGAAATCAACCAGGTTTAAGAGGCAGGATCTGCCCTTAACAAAGCCGAACTGGGTAGGATCCAGTGTTTGTAGGTCCCCAATATCTTTATTTATGAGGTCCATGATGATCCTTTCCATAGCTTTGCAGACCAAGCTAGTCAGGCTTATGGGGCGATAGTTTCCAGGATCCATTGAGGCACCACCTTTATGGAGAGGGACCACTGTTGCTGTACGCCACTCTTTGGGCACATATCCTGTAGTAAGGCTGAGATTGAACAGTAGTTTTATGTTTGGGTTTAGCTCTTCTTTGAGTTCATGTAGGACGCAGCCCGGGACACCATCTGGTCCCATTGATGCTGTGTTTTTGCTTTGGAGAGGCGGCTCTTACCTGAGCATCTGAGATGTCAGGGGCAGCACTCTGCTGGGATAGATATTTGCCCTTTGGTGGGAGGGGAGAAGTTTGCGCTGAACCTGTCAGCTAGGATGTTGGCAATGTCTGTGGGTTCGGTGTATTTTTTGTCATTTTGGACTAATTCTGAGCATATCTGGGAATTACCATCCAGTTTCCTAACATAACTAAAGAAAGCCTTGTGATTATCCTTAGTGTCCTGTGCAATTTTTCTCTTGAAGCTGGCCTTAGACAATTTTATGTGTGCCCGTAGTTTTTTGCTAATACTGATCAGTGATGCCTTCCCTTTTTGGGATTTTGCTTTATCATTTAGTAGCTTCCTCCTTCTATTGTATAGTTTGTTTATGGCTGGGGTCCACCAGACAGGACGTCCGGTTGGAGGATTGGGTCTTGGTTTTATTTGGGATCGCATGATCCATGCATTCCTGAAGGTGTTCATAGAATGCGTTTATAAAGGATTCTGCGGTCTGGGCCGTATTTTCCACAGGCCGGGGCTTTGAAGGATTCCACCTCAGTTTTGACGAGTGTAAAAGTTGCTTTAGAGAAGTGCTTGACGGTGGTTTTGTCGGCAGGCGCTGAGATCAGGATGTGAATATCAAGTGAGATTAGTTTATGGTCTGATCTTACCAGTGAGGGATACACTTCTGGTCTGGAGCATAGAGTCCCCATGTTGGTGATGATCAGGTCCAGTATGTTTTCCCTCTTGTGGGAGTGGTAACAAGTTGTTCCATAGCATTTGAGTTTATAAATTCTAGGAACCTTTGGGCTAAGGTGTTGGAACTAGAGTAATGCTCCCAGTCTATGTTTGGGTAGTTGAAGTCGCCCAATATAATGGTGTTTGGAGAGACCTTCATATTTTCCAGTGTTCTCAGGAAGGCCGAGTGGGGTTCCTGGGTTTGGGAGGGTGGTCTGTAGCAGGCTATAAACTGGAAGGCAGTTTTACCCACTGTTAGTTGCACATGGATAGTCTCTGATGCTTCGTGCTTTGCCACCAACCTGGAGGTGTGGGTATCTTTGATGAATATCGATACTCCCCCTCCTTTTGTGGTTTGGTCCAAGTTTTGGGGCCAAAAAGCATGGTATGAGGTATAACCTGGTAGTGCTGGGGTGCTCTCGGGAGCCCTGAACCAGGTTTCTGTTACTGCACAGATATCGATGTTCTCCATGCTAAGGAGAGTTTCGAGTGCGTGCATCTTGAGGTTTAGACTTCTGGCGTTGAGTAGCATTACTCTTAGTTTCTTATCCCTTGTGATACCTATGGAGGTGGGTTTGTCTTTTGAGCCTTGCCTAAAAAAGTATTGCCTAAATATGCCAAAAAAAAAGATAGGTACAAGTAAAGAGAAGTCAGGGGGCTGGAGGGAGGGTATCCAGGAATACAACAGTGAATATACTCGAACATCTACATTTATGGTAAGTGTACACAACTGTACTTTATGTATACTACAACAGTGAATGCACTCGAACATTTACATTTATGGTAAGTGTACACAACTGTACTATGTTCTTCGTGTTTCACTGTTGCAGTCATCACATTTGTGTTGATTCCCAAAGCTAAGGAAGGGTGGAGATAGCTAAGGAGCATTAGGGCTAGCAATCAGGCCGTGTAAGACTGCTGTGGCAAATCCAGCTCTGGATTTAGAAAAAATAGGCAAGTGGTAACCTTGGTGAAAGTATGTACAGAGCTCCAGGTTGCAGCTTCCAGGATGTCCCTGGTAGGGACTCCTCTGAGAAATGCTGTAGAGATAGATGCAGCCCTGGTGGAATGTGTTCTTATCCCCTGTGGGGTAGGTTTTCCATGGTGCTTGTACCAGAAATGGATGCAGTGTGCTATCCATTTGGAAATGGTTTGCTTTGAAATGGCCTTCCCCTCTGCCCTTGCAGCAAAGCTGACTAGCAGCTGGTCAGATTTTCTGAGAGGCTTAGTCCTGTCCAAATAGAATCTAAGCTGTCTGTGCACGTCCTGAGAATGCAGTATCCTTTCCCCTTTATTTTGTGGATTAGGGAAAAAAGTAGGCAAATGAATGGACTGGTTTAAAGCTACACTAGACACCACCTTGGGCATAAAGAATAGGTTAGTCCTGAGGGAAACCCTGTCCGCATGAAAGATAATGAAGGGCTCCACTGCTATAAGGGCCTGCAGTTCTAGCCATCACTTCAGCAAGAAGAGTGTCCGAAGTAAAGCTGTTTTCCAAGAGTGGAATTTCAACTCTGCTGTAGCAGCCAGTTCAAAAGAGGGAAGAGTACGTTTTTCCAATGCAAAGTTAAGGTCCCAGGCTGGAGTGGGAGCTCTCCTGGGGGGGGGGTCTTAAATTTTTGGCCCCTATAAGGAACAGTTTTACCAGAGGATGAGATAAGAGGAATGGCTCAGTATTGCAATGAGCTGAGATGGCTGAGGCATGAATCTTAATTGAAGAGAAGGATAGGCCCTTGTGGAGCATTTCTGTTAAGTAATCTAATACATTAGGTAAGTTGGGCACCGTTTCCATCCCCTGAGACTGGCTCCAGGAACAGTATCTTTTCCACTTTTCTGAATAGGATTTTCTAGTACTATGCCTCCTTGCCTCAAGAATGACATCCAGCACCTACTTACTGAGGGGTGCTAGAGGTGAGCTCAAGGGATTAGCCAGGCTGCAAGGTTCAGGGTTTGAAGCTGAGGGTGCAGAATCTGGCCCACCTGCTGGATCAGCAGCGAGGGTGGTCTGAGGCAGGTGCCCTGGTTGTAGCAATGTCAGACTGCGCAAAAGAGGGTACCAGTGCTGGCGTGACCAGTCTGGTGCAATCAGGATTGTCCTTGGCTTGTCCTGTTTGATCTTTAGTAGAACCTTCAAGAGGAGAGGCAGAGGGGAAAGGCATAGACTGAGAGGCCTTCCCAGGTAAAGGACAGGGCATCCACTTTCCAAGCTTGACTGTGGGGAGTTCTGGTGCAGTATTTGTTCAATTGATAGTTCTGAGGGGAAGCAAACAGGTCCATCTCTAGAGTCCCCCATCTGTTCCTCGAAAGCTTGAATACTTTGGGTTCCAGTTTCTATTCATGTGGGTCCATAAGATTTCTGCTCAAGTCGTCTGCCAGTGAATTTACTTTGCCTGGCAGGAATTAAGCTTCAAGGTGCACTTGGTTGCTCAAGGCTGTGTTCCACAGAGCCATGGCTAGTCTGCAGAGTGGGTAGGAATGGGTTCCCCCCTGCTTGTTTATGTACCTCATCACTGTGGTGTTGTCTGTCTTTACCAATAGTTGTCCTGGAAGAATGAGGTCTTTGAAGGCAGTCAGAACATTCTGTACAGCTAACATTTCTTTTTGATTGATATACAAGTGCATCTGCTTTGGGTTCCATTTGCCCTGAATGCACTACCCTGCCATGTGAGCCTCCCATGCATAGTCTGATATGTCTGTTGTTAGGGTTTGTGTGGCAGGGAGTAGAGTTAAAGGGAGTCCCTTGTTGTGGTTGCATGCCTCTGCCCACCAAAGGATCCCTTAAACAAGGAATGATAGGAATTACTGTTTCCAGGTCCTGAGAATGTTGACACCATAGACTTTTTAGACACCACTGAAGTTTCCTCATATGCAGTCTTGCATATGGAATTAACAGAATGCAAGAGGCCATGAACCCCAGAGCTTGGGGTATTTTCCTTGCAGTTAGCTGGGTTGTTGTGGCCAGTAGGTTGTCAAATAAATTTGTTTGTCTGTAATGAGGAATGCCATCAGAGAAGTTGTGTTCAAGCTTGCTCCCAGGAATAAAATCTGTTGGCAGGGTACCAGGTGTGATTTTGTTTCTTTGATGGTGTACCCCAGAGAGGTTAGAAGTCTCTTTACAAAAGCCAGGTGCTGTAATAGCAAGTCCTGACTTTCCGCCTGAATCAGGCAATAGTCCAAGTATGGGTAAATTTGAATATTTCTCTGCCTGCAAAATGCAATGGCTGGAGATAGGCACTTTGTGAATACCTTGGGATCAGTAGATAAGCCAAAGGGAAGTGCAGAGAACTGATAGTTGAAGAATAGGTATTTTCTTCAAGATTCCTTTATTGGGATGTGCAGGTAAGCTTCTTTTAAGTCTAGGGTTGCCAGCCAGGCATCTTTGGCTAGCATAGGAAGAAGCTGTTGGAGAGTTAGCATTTTGAATTTTGGAACCACCAGAAAGGTGTTGAGAACAGACAGGTCCAGGATAGGATGCCAGGAGTTTTCTTTTTTGGGAACCAGGAACAGTCTTGAATAAAAACCTTGTCCCCTTTGTTCTGCTGGGACAGGTTGAATAGCCTTGATGCTGAGGAGAAACAGCACTTGTTTTTGGGCCTCCGCCCACTGGTTTAGGGGGAGGTTTGGCCATCCACTTGGGGTTGGGAGTG
The DNA here is from genome assembly GCF_019279795.1 of Protopterus annectens. NCBI lineage: Eukaryota > Metazoa > Chordata > Ceratodontiformes > Protopteridae > Protopterus > Protopterus annectens. The sequence goes on along the minus strand of NC_056750.1, from coordinate 871,946,177 downwards.
AGTGGAAGTGGAATTTGTATCCTAGCGAAACTATGTTAAAAACCAATTTGTCTTGGGTAATGTACTCCCAGTTTTTTGCATGCAGGGCAAGCTTTCCTCCTAAAGGTGCAAGTAGTTGAGCAAGGCTTGGAGGAGTTAAGGATAAGTCACTGTGAAGTTTTACCATATCTGTGCATAGCTTGAGACTGAAGCTTTGGTGGTCTGCTGCCCCTGGGTTTGGACTGAGAAGGCCTGGAAGAGACTGGAAAGGACCAGTTCTTTGAAGGCCTATGCCTACTGAATCTAAGTGGCTGTACTTGTAAGAAATCTTGCATAGATTTAGCTTTTTCCTCCATCCTTTTGAGGACTACTTCTGCTTTATTGCCAAAATGATGTTCTTGGTTTAAGTATGCATCCAGTAATTTTGCTTTTACATGATCTGGCAAGTTTTGTTACTTAAGCCAAGCATGCAAGATGCTTCTAAAGCATCAAAACCACATTGCAAAGTATGTTTACCAACTTGGCCAGCAGAATTCATTAACTCTTGTAAATCTTTGTGTTCAGCACAGTCAGGAATCAACATAATTTTCTGTTTAATAAGCCCCATAACATGCTGTTGATACTTTAACATATGAAAATGGCAATTTAAAGCCCTAATGGCCAGAGTAACAGAGGTGTATACCTTCTTACCCCATCTGTCTAAAGCCCTAGAATCCCTGTCAGAAGGGGTAGGATTTTTGGCAGTAGTAGCCTTAATGTCTTTTGGTACTTGGGAAATGGTCTCTGGATCTGCAGTAGGATTCTTGAAGAGGAGTTTGTGAGAGTCAGGAATTCTATAGTACCTGTCAGGTTTCCTGGGAGCTAGAGGCAAAGTATCAGGGGTAAGGCTGGACTCCAAGAAAACATCATCTACAATCTCCAGAACAGAAGGGTTAGCTAGAGGCCTGAGGTTTAAAAATTCCCTAAGTCTTTTTTTGGACTGAGAATAGTCCTGGCTTTCCCAGTGGAAATGCTCCCTAAGGGTATGCAAGGTTTCACCAAAAGAAAAATCTTCTGGAGGGGAAGCAGAGGGAATGGAATCCTCTGCATCAAAATTCTCATAGGTAGATAATGGTAAGTCCTGGTAGTCAGAAGGAACCTTAGAAGAATCAGAAGGAAAATCAGTTCTAGGTCTCTTAGAGGCTGGCTTCCCCTAATTAAGGCACTAAGGTCTTCAGCCATTCTCATCATTTGTTTTTGAGGCATGTGGGCCTGAGAATGCACTTTGGTCATTGGTTTTCTAGGTGTAGTGTGAGCTTTAGGCCTGAGGAATTTGGTATTTTTGGCTTGAAATGAAGTCACCGGTTTAATATTAAAATTGGTAGGCCTGAATACACCCTCAGAAGCCGGTGCCTGCATAGTGGCTCTGGACCCATCCAAGGTAGAGGTAGAGGTTCCATAGTCGAAGAAGCATCTCGCAGCATACCGGACTCTGAATGGGTCTCAGTAGAGGCCTGTGAATCTGTAGAAGCGGGTATCAGGGGTTGTGAAAGCGCCTCACTGAGCACCGGCGGACTGGTGACTAGCTTAACAGAAGCGTTGTCTGCAGTTTTGGACCTATGCAGTCTGTCTCTGTCTTTATCCTTATGTTTTTTTGGAAGATAGGTAGTCAGATGGCTTAACAAAGCCATTTCCCAGTATGGAGATCGAGAACAGAAGTATTTAGCTACAAAAATAGCCCGACAATGAATAGTTCGAGCTTTGAACAAGGCACAAAACCGACAGTGAGGGACGCTGTGGTCTGGGCCTAAACAGGTTACACAGTAAGAATGAAAATCTCTATGAGGTATTTGCTTTCCACAGCAAGACAATTATTAATTTTTTCTGACATCGGTTAGAGCAAGAAAAAAGGATCCCCAACGGGGTACTTATCTTTTTGAAGACTTCAGGTCGGAAACTCGAAAACAAAAATTTCAGGAGTCGGCCGACCGGCACTTGCGAACTGCTTCTGCTTTGGGCACCACACGGCAAGAAAGACTGATGTAATGGTGTCGGCTGCATGTTTTATGCCCCTGACGACCTGATGTCATGGAAGAAGCGACAGCATCCAATGCAGAAATCCCAAGACTCTGGTATTAAGGCTGGCTGAGGGCTACCTGCAGGCAGATAACCCAAATGTGATGACTGCAACAGTGAAACACAAAGAATATCTATCACTACACCGGGTCAGGGCTCACAACTCAGTATAAACATTGGCTTTAGGTGCGCACAATGACAAATATTTATGTGACACCCCAACCTCATGAAAAAATGGGAAAAAAGCAGTTGATGATAACAACAACAAAGGTGGTGATTATGATGATGACTACCAGGCTGCTCCATGTGACTCTTCCATCACTCATAAATTGAGAATGTTTTAAACATTTTCTCTTAGTAATTGTTTCTGTGACTTTGGCATTCTATAAGGTCTTATCTAACCTTTATTTTGGGTGTTGTCAGCAGATTATGTCCACATTACCTTCTGCTTTTTGTTACTTTGACATAAATTTATCTGTGCACTTCAGGTGCAGATTTTCTGGTGTCTCCTGCATGAAGTTCAGCTTCTTACTTCTTTCTGCAGCTTCAGCACATTAACGTGACACGTTTTCTCTTTCCTGGCTGTTTAACCTTATAGTTCACTGAGTTTTTATTCAAGTCACCTCAAAATGGCCCCTGCCACGTAGCCAGCAATTTGTTTCCAGTGGACAGCACTAATATGGCCATCTGATTTCATGACTTAAATTCTCTAAGTCTGGCATTTTTATTGCATTTCCTGGTATTTCTGCATGTGCTCCTTTACTGCAAGCATAAACAGCTTTAGTCTGACCTGTAAACTAGCATATTATTCTATCACAGTGTTACATGTTGTCTTCTCTTCCCCTCAGGTTTGTTTATCTATGTCTAGCAGTCCTTTTGGACGCCTACTAAACAAAAGTTCAAATGGGGTTGGGCTACATCTTTTTTTTTGTGACAAACAGTATGAAAAGTAAACAAGTGGTCTCCTCTCTTCCCATGTGTGTGTGTAAACAAGTGGTCTCTTCTCTTTCCCATGTGTGTGTGTAAACAAATGGTCTCCTCTCTTCCCATGTGTGTGTGTAAACAAGTGGTCTCCTCTCTTCCCATATGTGTGTGTGTAAACATGTGGTCTCCTTTCTTCCCATGTGTGTACGTAAACATGTGGTCTCCTCTCTTCCCATGTGTGTGTATAAACAAGTGGTCTCCTCTTTTTCCCATGTGTGTGTGTAAACAAGTGGTCTCCTCTCTTCCCATGTGTGTGTGTAAACACATGGTCTCCTCTCTTTCCCATGTGTGTGTGTAAACACGTGGTCTCCTCTCTTCCCATGTGTGTGTGTAAACAAGTGGTCTCCTCTCTTCCCATGTGTGTGTGTAAACAAGTGGTCTCCTCTCTTCCCATGTGTGTATGTAAACACGTGGTCTCCTCTCTTCCCATGTGTGTGTGTCAACACGTGGTCTCCTCTCTTTCCCATGTGTGTGTGTAAACAAGTGGTCTCCTCTCTTCCCATATGTATGTGTAAACACGTGGTCTCCTCTCTTCCCATGTGTGTGTGTAAACACGTGGTCTCCTTTCTTCCCATGTGTGTCAATTGTTTTCCTTATCATGGAAGTCAGTGTTTTGTTGAATGTGTTCAGTTTGCACATGACAGACTTAATTTTTTTCCAACTTTTTAAAGTAATGGCATACCTGATGCAATGCCATTTGCGTAAAGGAAAAGCCTTGGTCAGTAAGCGTCTCTTATTACTCCCTCTGGAAAATAAAGTGTCCGTTTGTGTCAGTGCTCTTAATATTAGCCTTGTATAATGGCACAACTTCTGGAAACATTCTAGCATAGTGCACTATTACTTGTGTATACAAGATTTTACTAGTGTCTCACAATGCGCATATCAATGTATTAAAATGGTACCTCTTTAATAGACACTGGAATCAAAGGATCATACCTCTCAACTGTACAGATTTTTGCAGAATGTCCAGATATTCACTTCATATTCTTGGTCTGTATGAGGGTCACTGTGTTGGCCCCCGTGCTATTTATAGTTTTGATTCCAGATCTCTGTGTGAGTGACACTGGGCAGGATTCACGAAACCTCCGTGTAAGAGTTACAAGACTTACACGGAGGCTGCAGTTAAACGGTGTGACGTCAGCATGCCATGCATATGCATGAGGGCATGCCGAATCACACCTAAGGCTAACACGGTCCGTGTAAGACAGTAGGGGGCATGTCCGTAGGGTGAGCCCTGAAAACGGACACGCCCCCAGAAGAGTAAAAGTCCCGAAAGTAAACCCCCACGACAGAGTCCGTGTAAATGTGAATAAACACAACACAACACATGCCCCCACAGACTATGAACATAAAATGTAGAAATGAACATCTTATATTTTTTTTTATAAGTTGTAAAGATGTTTGCCCATGAGTGCGCTGCTTTGCTGCGCGTGCCGCTTAGCCACAGTTAGCAGTCAGTGGAAAAGCATATAAGAACTAAATATGCAAAGTAAGCCAAGAAGCAATAGCGTAGAGGTAGAGATGTCGACTGAAGAGGAGGCAGTCATGGTTCGAGCCCCCAAAACATCAATTTTTATTTTTAGTGAAATAAGCACGAAACAAGTCCCTGACATATATATACATATATAAAATTATATTTTATGTAAAATGTAATGAAATGGGCCATGTATTTTGAAGAAATGTGAGATAAAAAAAAAATGTCAGATGTGCCTATAGCTGAGCTACAGTCTAACAAGTTGAGGATATCTGCTTGTAGGTGAGCAGTGTTTTAACGGGTGTAAAATGAATGTCCGTAGGTGAGCAGTGTTTTAACAGGTGTAAAATGAGTGTCTGTAGGTGAGCAGTGTTTTAACAGGTGTAAAATGAGTGCCTGTAGGTGAGCAGTGTTTTAACAGGTGTAAAATGAGTGCCCGTAGGTGAGCAGTGTTTTAACAGGTGTAAAATGAGTGCCCGTAGGTGAGCAGTGGTTTAATAGGTGTAAAATGAGTGCCCGGGGTTGAGCAGCATTTTAACATGCTGAAACTGTGTGCCCATAGCTGTGCTGAGCATAATATGCGTGCTGATAGCCAAACGACGCGTAAACCAGCGTGATCCATTTGCGCGGAGCTGCACACCGCGCCAACAAGCTAACCGACGGGCAACGTTGAGCAAGCTGTATCAAAACTGCCTTTACACAGACACACCTCCTAGCCTGTGTAGACAGTCATAAAATATAAAAAGCAAGGGCCAGGTTCAAACCCAGGATACCATGCACCATAGTCAAAGAACTGAACCACTAAGCCATGACAGTTGCACTTAGAAATGCAGTAATAGCATATATATAGGAATGAATAGAAAGAGGAGCATGACAAAGCAGGTTTTGTGAAGCTGATACAATTCCAAAATGGCCAATCACAGATAAGTGCGGGAAAAACGGCATATATAAGCCCCATAGGCGGGAATACACAGCATAAACGATTGTGGAACTGACTTGCAGCCAGGATGTCAGGTGTAGGAGAGGGTAGTTGCTTCCAAGCACAGAGGTGGGGCATTGAGGAGTCCAAATATATGGTTTGGCTCCTCGTCCATGATCATGAGGCCCAACTCATGCAGGGCCAGGTCCTGTGGGGAGCATATAGGGCTGAGGCGTGGGACCGGTTGGCACATGATCTCACCAGTGCCACAGGAATACCAAGGACTGGTGAACAGGTCCGTCACCACCATGCGGACCTGAAGAGACGGAAGCAGGACCAACTGAACCGTTGGATCCAGGAGGCCCGGCAAATGCCCAACGCCCCACTACTGAGTAAGTTACATGTAATTATTTATGTAAGAAATTAACCCAGCTGATATTATGGAGATGTGCATTCCAATATTACTTCATTTATATTACAGTTGCAGGTGTCCGTTCCATGAACCGTCGAGCCTATGCTGATAGGCTGGTGTGGTTGCGCCACCAGGCAGGTCGGTAATTCTCTCCCTGTAACTGTAAAAAAATATATAAGTATGACAGTTAGCAAAAGAGTGCAGTGTAGTCACTTATTAATAAAATGTGCAAGTAACAGTGTAAGAGAGTTTGCAAGTATTGCTTGATTACAAAAGTGTGATGCAGCCTGTAATCCAAACATAAAAATGAAACAAGTCTGAAATAAAGATGTCCCACCTGTAATATAATAGTACATAACCTGCAGCAGGCTGAAAAGTACAGCTGCAGAAGCTGAGTAAAACACGTGTGAAATATGTCCCTGTTGAAATTCTGAAACATGACATAAGTGAGACTGTTGGAAAGGATTATTATAACTAAAAGTCAGACATGTCAATAAAGCCTAGAATTAAGTACCATCCTAAATTGTAAAAATAAAACAAGTGAGAGAGTGTGAGAAAGAGGTATGAATCCACCAATAAAGTAGTAATAACTCCTGAATAAAGTATACTGCAGTCAGTACAAAATGAAATGAATGTGACAGGCAGAACCAAACAGCAACATGTGTTGAAAAAAGTACTGAAGCTGGAATGTGTGTCCCAAAATCTGGATATGTTGCTCTCAGTTTGCAATATGCAGATAGTATGGTTGTCTGAAATACCAAACATCCACAGTTGTCTATAGCCATATAAAGCAAATGTAGCAGGATGATGTAGCTGAACAGAGCCAGATATGAATGTGTATGAATAAATATGAAATGTATATTGATGTAGCAGTAACATTCCTATCACCAACCTGAATTAGTTGTCACATAGGAATCTGTAGTCAGACCTGTAATGTGTATATATCTGCAGCTAGTAGAAATGTACAGCATATGTATAGGTATTTGAATTTGTTAATGAAATATTTCTTCACCCTACCCTATAACCACAAAAAATCCATTCCACGTGAAATGGGTATGTGCATTCACAATTAACACCCCTGGACATTTGTCCTGTTGGTTCATATATATTTGCATGTACGTTGATTCATGTGCCCTGTTCATACATTCAAACCTGATGGCCTGTTGCCATCAATCAACCCTGCATGTTGTTGGATTGTGTATTGCTGTTCAAATTATGCATGTGTTATGCTTGCTGTTCAATGGCTTGAATTTATGGGTATTTGGTTAATGGGAATACTAATGCATGCTGTTACAACTAATTGTGAATGGTATTGTACGTTACTAACCCAAACTGTCATAACATAATGCAAAACATAGGACGACAGGGAAGGCGGGTTCCAGTGGACCCACCTCTCCCACCTCAGCTGGCGAGTGCACCTGGCAGTAGTGCCCAGGCCGGACCCTCCTCCGGTCTCCCTGTGCCACCTGTGGGTGGAAGCGCTGCAGGGGATGGGGCTCATCCCCCCTCTGCAAGTGTGGCCGGAGGAGAACATCCACTCACCCTCCATAGTGTCCAGACTGTGGTGCGTAGGGAGATCCAGCACGCTGTGCTTGGGCCCCTACATCAGCTTGAGGCACGGGTGGCACAACTCATGGGCGTGCCTGCTGCCTGGCCTACACAGCCCCCAGCATAGCCCCATCCTGGGCAGTGAAGGCACAGTGGCAACTGCCCATGGATGGGGATCTCAGTTCCACTGTTGCCATATGTGGGCTCATGGGCTCGAGATATCCAAACATCCGTCCCCGTCAATTGTGTAACCCCCCCACATGTGTCATACACCACCCCTGTATGCTTCTTGTTTGTCTTGTCTGTTAACCTCCCCTACCTACCTCCCCAGCTATACCGACTTCCTGTACCTGACATACCACTCTCACCTGAAAAAAAAAGGGCACTCTGTACCCACAAAAAATTACGCCCCATACATAGCTGCCCATTTTGCACACATGTCTGCTGGACATGTAAACTGGCAATTACAATTGGCTGTACAACAAATATTATTGTTGTCCTCACACCTCTCTCAGGGGTGGAAGGTTTCAAATTTCACACCAAATTACAAACATATGCACAGCTGTTGCTGACGAAGAAATGGGCAGCTATGGGCCTTTCCTACATCCCTCCTGCAAAACCCGAGCTTGTTTTCCTACTGTCCTACCCTCTTTGTGCCCCCTTTTTCACCACTTTCCTATCTCCCCATTTTCTTTTCTTTAAAAGAAAATAGCTGGTGTCTGAGAGTAAGCACTTTTAAGCAGTAGTAAGCGGGTGTGCGCTTCTGTGCGCTTAGCTAAGCATGTGTGCGCGAAGCTAAGTGGCAGTGCGCATGCGTGACCTCCGCGCAAACCAGCACTAACCCGCTTACAACTGCTTAAAAGTGCCTTAGTCACTCTGAATGACAAGGCCTGTAGTTTTCTCAGCAGCAAAATAAAATACCTCCTTCAGTCTCGAACCCAGGACCTTGGAAACACTAGTCTGCATGACTTACCACTAAGCCATGACTGCTATACAAGAACATTGTGCTGAAAGAAATATATCATAAAATAGTAGGAATTAATGTAAAGGGAATATAGTAAATCTAGTACACAAATCATGTCATGTATATTTACTGTCAAATCTAGTGGATTTGTAAAATAGTACTGTGTGCTGAGAAACAGTCATGCTAGTTGGTAGCTACTAGGTAATAATGTCACAGTAGCATCTGGCAAGCCACACACATACTCAGAGCAGGATAAACACTGCCATAGCTGAATAGTTAAGAGATCAGACATAGCAACTGTGACTGAGTTACAGGGATGTCCCTGATGTGAAAACAAATGTCAACTGTGCCCCACTGACACCCTGTCAAATGTACTAACAGTAGGCAGAAAGGTGTAACTACACATGCAATGGTAACTATGACTGACTGAAGGTATGCACCACCTGCACGGCACAAATGGTGTACTAATACATATGCTTGAAATAACCCACAGTCACAACTGCAGAGTATCAGAATATGTTATTGGAGTAACCCACTGCTATGTACCATTCCATGAGGCTGATAAAAGATGCATCGGAGAGTATCTGAGGCCTGCTCAGCAGCATGATCAAATACCCCTGTAAGTGTCAAGGCCCACACCATGGCCAGACCACACTGCATGCAGTAACACCCTACCACAACAAACACATAGGGAATTGCTGCCCAAACAGATTTAGCAAGCATTACAAGCTGTGAATGTAAATGTAAAATAGGAAAGCCATAGCAACACATTACAGGAAAGACACCTAGCAGGCATACAACGAGTGAATGTAAAGGCCAAATATTGAAGCCATAGCAACAGATTGCAAGAGCCATTGCTATATACCAGTTACACCACAATCCCCACAGGAAAGCACACACACACCCATATACACAGTATTACTAGTCGTAGGTGTCAGTTTACATACACACGGAGAACAGGACACTGGAGGAATGAATACTCAGCTTACAGAACAGCATGCATTTCAGTGTCTACAACACAGCCTGAAATATGAGAGACATACCGACCCTTACACTCACAGAACAGTGTCCACAGCAAACCAGCATGGTCCCCACCCTGATAATCTGAAAGGGCTACGCCTACCTAGCAGACCTTTTTATAGCACAGTCCTGTAATCACAGTGAGAACTGCAATCACTACACAACAGGCTGCATGCAATTAGTAAATGCTGGCTAACAACTGGTGCAGAGGCCATCACATGGACATGTGCAGATACCTACAAAAGCATCCTGTACTCCCAGTCCACACATGCAAGACTGTCATTGCACCCACTGGAGGTAGAGAGAGAGAGAAAGAAAGAAAGAAAGAAAGAAAGAAAGAAAGAAAGAAAGAAAGAAAGAAAGAAAGAAAGAAAGAAAGAAAGAAAGAAAAGAAAAAAAAACCTGAAACAACAAAGCAAAGAGGCTGACAGCAGGCCAAGCAACTGCAAGCCTACACAAACAGCTGCAACAAACACAGGTAATGTAAAGTACTACTATAATACTCTACATACTGTGAACCCTCCAGATCTATGTATATGAAGATGTGCATAGGGCCGGGGACATACTGAAACTGTCACTGAAGGCTCCACATACATATGTATGTGATGGTAGCTATGTGCACATAGCAATGCAGGTTGTAGTGCAATGTACAAGTAGGTGGTACAGTAATGGGTGTTCAGCAGTACGTTACTGTATGTATACATATGTGGAACTAAAAAGGAGTATATATATATATATATATATATATATATATATATATATATAACATGTGTATATGTATGTATATCGAGATATGTATGTACATATATATATAATATGCATATGTGTATACATAGAGAGGGATGTAGAAATACATAGACATATATAGTTTCACAGTGTCATAGTGTAGTACTAGGCTATCTGCAGACAGTGTATAGAATAGATTTAGAAACTTGCGCCTCTGTTTAGTAGTGACACAGTGAAGACCCCCCTACATAATAGCATTAGTTTACTGTGCCTCTGTCTAGTAGTGACACAGAGAAGACCCCTGCTGTAAACCTATGATCTCCCATCCACTTGTCAAGAATGCACATGAAGAGTGTCAGTGAGGGTCTCTGCCTAACATGAACTGGGATCCTGTTCCACAGTATGGGAAGCCTCTTAGTGATGGATCTGTCCCTACAGTATGTCCTATTCATATGTGTGCTGAGGTTTAAATCTGTAGCTGTCGTGCTTCTGATGGATTTGGATTGTATGAGGTGGAACATGTCCATCAATACCAGATTGGACATGGCCTACTACATCAGGCACAGATCACCCCTACGTAGGCAGTATGCTATGGAATAGAGCATGAGTTACATTAGTCTGGCAGCATATGACAGTTGTTGCAGACCCTTGATCCTCCTGGTGATGTACTTATGGGGTCCCCCTAGCTGTTGCAAGTGCCAAGTGAGGTACATACCAAACGGGGCATAGTACACAGTCATGGGCCTGATAAGGGAGGAGTATAGGGGTACAATGACCCCTTTTGATGTGGATGTGAATCCCTTCATGATAAGGTGGGCAAGGTAGGAAGTCCATCCAACCACTTTGGCAATGTGGGTGTCAAATGAGAGGTCAGCATTGAACAGTGTCACCAGGTCTCCGATTACTTTGTCTGTACTCAGTGGGTTATTGACTATGTGATAATATGTAGGTACCTTGTCCGTCCAAAAGGGTATGAGTATACATTACGTGGCATGCAGTGTAAGGCCATGACTCCGGCACCAGTTGTTGGTGTCCGTGAGGCCTGTCAGTAGGATGTATGTGTCAGCAGGTGTATCGCCTATGGCACCTAGTATGCAGTCATCTTTGAACATTGTCAGCCACTACCCTCCCATGTCTGCTTCCACATCTGAGAATGATATGCCGAACATGAGCAGTCCCAGGACAGAGCCCTGTGGGACACCACATGTGACTGGCTCTGAGTCTGACATGGCACCAGTGAGTTTGACTGTAGGGTTTCTATCTGTTAGCCAGTTTGCAACCCATCATGTGACATATGGATTTACATTTCAGCTGTTGATCATGTCTATGATGCCAGAGTGTGGTATTGTGTCGAAAGCCGTAGGCAAGTCCAGGTAGGCTGTATGGACCGCTGTGCCCTCATCAATGGCTCTAGTGACTGATTTGAAAAGGTCAACCAGGTTCATAAGGCAGGATCTGCCCTCTACAAAGCCAAACCGGGTGGGATCAAGTGTCTAAGTCCCCAATGTCTCTGTGTATGGGTACCATAATGATCCTTTCCATAGTGTTGCAGACCAGGCTGGTTAAGCTTATGGGGTGGTAGTTACCAGGGTCTGTAGAGGTGCCTCTTGTGTGGAGTGGGACTACTGTTGCTGTATGCCAGTGTCCAGGTACATATGCTGTAGTAAGGCTATGGCTGAATAGCATGTAATGTACATGTGTAGCTCCTCTTGCAGTTCATGTAGCATGCAACCTGCAATACCGTTGGGTCCCATTGATGCTGTGTTTACAGCTCTGCTGAGGGTGGTTCCCAGCTGGACATCTGAGATGACAGGGAGGTTACAGTCAGCTGGGATAAGTAATTCCACATGTGTGGGTGAGGGAGGGGAGAAACCTGCACTGAACCTGTCTGCCAGAATGTTGGCATTATCTGTGTGTTCAGTGTAGCATTTGTCACTGTGAACTAACTGTGAACACAACTGAGGGTTCCCACCCAGGTGTGTAACATAGCAGAGGAAGGCCTTGTGGTTATCTGTAGTGACCATAGCGATGTCCCTCTCATTGTTGGCCTTGCATGTTTGTACGACAAAACGTATCTTTCTACTACTGCTAATCAGAGATGCCGTAGCTCTATGGAAGTATGCTCTGCCGTGCAGTAGCTACCTTCTGTTGTTATACAATTTGTTCAATGCTGGGGTCCACCAGACAGGACGCCTGCCCTTGGTGGAGAGGGTCATGGTTTCATTTGTGATTGCATGATCCATGCATTCTTGGAGATGTCTGTAGAAAGCATATGTGAAGGTGTCTGCATTGTGGGAAGTGGTTTATACTGGCCCAGTGGGCATTAAGGATACCAACTCAGTTATAAGAAGTGTAAAGTCGGCATGTGAGAGGTTTCCCACTGTAGTCTTTTGTGTTGTGGGGAGGTGGGATATGTATATCCAGGGGGATTAGTCTGTGGTCAGATGTGACTAGTGAGGGGTATACTTCCAGTGTGTAGCACATTGTCCCCATGTTTGTGATGATCAGGTCTAGTATATTATCTCCTGTTGTGGGAGAGGTGACTAGCTGTTCCATTGCATTTGACATTGTGAATTCCGGGAACCTTTGGGCTAGGGTGTTTGGGGTAGAATAATGCACCCAGTGTATGTTAGGGTAGTCGCAGTATCCCAATATGATGGTGTGTGGTGGGACATTCATATCTTCCAATGTCTACAGGAAGGCTGACTGTGGTCCCTGAGATTGGGAGGGTGGTCTGTAACATGCTACCAGTTGTATAGCAGGTTTGCCTACGGTTATCTGCACCTGGATGGTCTGTGATGCTTCATGTGTTGTCACTAACCTGGAGGTGTGTGTGTCCTCCATGAATATGGACACGCCCCCTCCCTTTTTGTTTTGTCCCGAGTCCTGGGGCCAAAACTCATGATACGGGGTATAGCCTGGTACCGCTGGTGTGCTCTCAGGAGCCTTGAACCAGGTTCCCACTTACTGCACAGACATCGAGATTGGTAAAATATGTACGTACAGATATATGTAATACACACATACATATATAGATATCTGTAGAGACTTATACATATACAGATAGATCTGACTGACAACAGATATGTCTGTATATGACTATCTCTCTCTCTGTCCCACCCCCTCACACTCTCACTCACCCTGTGTCTCTCTCTCACTCTCTCCCCCTCTCTCCCCACATCTATATGTATATATCTACATCTATATATACATATTTTATATACATATATACAAACAGATATATATCCATATACAGATATAAATATATCAATATATATATACATATATATATATATATATATATATATATATATATATATATATATATATACATATATATATATATATATATATATATATATATATATATATATATACATATATAGACTGTGTGAGGCACATGTGTGCAGATGTCTTGCAACAAGTGCCTGGTGTCACAGGCATGGAGTGAATACCAGTGTGGATACTGGAGTACCATACCCCATTCAAAAACATTGACACCAGTAACCACCACATATGTACATGCCTGCCCACCACTGCATGTGTCAGGGGGGAACAGGGTCAACAAGTGTACAAGAGGCTCCACATCGATATACACAGTGGCACACTAGTCCTGTAATACCTGTACATGGAATGTGTCAGCGGACATGGTGTGTCAGCTATGGACATGTAGGTCACTGTACCCCTCCACACCCCACAATGTCCTACACGGTATGTACCTCCCATGACAGCTACAGATATGGAGAAGGACACAGACATATGCAAGTAACTGTGTCAATGCACTCAAACACCACAGAATGCACACAGACTACCTACATAGAGGTTACCACTGCTGGATATACATAGTTCGGTCACACCCATGACAGTTATCTAACAACCATGGTAACACCTCCAACATCCACAACACAAATTACCTATGTCTGTCATCCGTGTCACTGCAGTATAGAGCACATGGTGGAGGTACAGGACCCTACCCACAGATATGACATACCCTGTAGTAGACCACACAGAATTAAGAAGCAAGGCTCCCCATGAGTAGATGTCAGACATACCCCTGCTGAATGTTATGCAGATAGGTAATATGCCATATGAGTCACCCTGTTTAACTGTTTGTAAGGAGCAGGTACGATCATAACACATGTGTCACAAGGGGCAGGGTAGCATAACAGTATGCTGCTGTAGGCCCAGGGCCAAAAGCATACTACCTACCTAGGACACAATGCACACCCATGAACACATTGCAAACGGAATATGTGAGGTGGAATGAGTGTGCTAGTGACTGGGTGCATGTTGTGTACTGGTGTGATTACTCACCATGACTGTCTGTCTGTCATGGTAGTGTGTGTCCTTGGTGTGAGGCCAGAGACAGGTGTGTGAGGTATTGCGATCAACACATACTACATTGACATATGTTGTGCTGTGTTACCCTGTATGTCACTGTGGTGTAGGTAGGGTTATGGCAAGTAAGAGTAGTGTGCATTACCAGTGAAATATGTAACGTGCATTGTGTGCAGTGCATGGGTTGATAATGTTCCCCATACAGTACCTTGATACAAACCCCCAATGTGAGGTTGTGCATTGTACCTGAACCAGTGTGCTGACTGCTGCAGTATACTAGTCTGTCGTATGGGGTGTGCCAGGTACTGTTGCACAGTTGTCGGATGAGCACTGATATCTGGTCATTTACATGTGTATCCCCCAATAGACAGACAGATGCTATATATGGTGGTTACGTTATATCACTACAGTCGAATATTATGTGTATTATGTGTGCCATAGTTTGCTGACATATATTGCTGACATATTTTCCTTCTCCTTTTCAGAGCCATGGTTCACCAGCGGAACCCTGTCTACTCCGCTGCAGAGGAGGAGGAGATACACCAGAGCCTGGTGCGGGGTTTCACTATACTCTTTTCCCGCACCAGCCAGAGCCAGCAGGAGAGGGCTGCACTGTGGCAAGACCTGGTCCGTTGGGTAAATGACATAGGTACACATAACCGGACATATGAGCAGGTACGCCATCACTGCAGTGATTTAATTAGAAATGTCTGTCAGCGTGCGTCGGATATCCACAGGCAGCAGCTTGCCACAGGTGGTGGGGTGGCTAGACATCCCCCCTCAACAGACTGGAGGGACTACTCCTGAGTGTTATGGCTCCAGCACAGCAGCAACAACAACAGCATACATGTGTAATGATGGAGGATGGAGCCACACAGCAGCAGGACACAGAGCGTGCAGGTAACATGCCATGTGTATAGTTGACCATTCTGTACACTGTTAGGTTATGCATGTGTGAGGTGTGTCCTCGTTTTGTAGCTGTAATCTTGGTAATTATTGTGCATTAGTGATATCCTCAATATCTGCAGTACACCTGTGGAAGCTAACTGTTGCACTACTGAACTGTATCATGCCCACAGTATCAATGGCACAGTTGTGCCCACTGACAATAAATGTCTCTTTTCTGCAGGTCCCTCTGGTGTAACAGCAAGGCAGCCTATCCATGCTGGTGAATGTGTAATACCATTACCTTCAATACTCTGTATACTAATAGTAATAATAGGCTGAAGCAGTAGTGCTATGTGTTTGATTGCAGGTGTGTTTGTGTCTGTGGGTTGATATCTCATATACTGAGGTGTGTGCATGTGTGCATGTGTGCATGTGTGCATGTGCCCATGTGTGCATGTGTGCATGTGTGCATGTGCCCATGTGTGCATGTGTGCATCAGTGGTGGCATTGTGTACACATTGTAAACTGTGTTTCCTGTCTTACTCCCACAGGTTCTGGTGCTGCTCTGGTGTTGTTCAGCAGGGAACCTGAATCAGCTGCTGTGGATAGTGATAATGATGATACCTGTGTAATGGCACAGGTAGGTGTGCCAGGGTCCGTCATTGGTCAGCCAATTGACACTACACAGCTGTCGACCCCATCAATGCGCACAGTCATCCTGCCAATACATCCTTTGTCAACAATGTCCCTAGGTGATGGACAGGATACAGTGGGCATTGACCAGGGTAATGTGGTACCGGTGGCACATGCATCCCCACACTGCAGCCATGGCCAGGGTCCTGACATGGTACCACACAGGCAGACGTCCATGGGTTCTCGTGGGAGCATCCGTGGGCGTACTGCCCCTGTCAGACGTGCCCACAGAGGTCTTTCAACCCCAGCTATGTTTTGGGCTGTAATGCAGGCACAGTCACGTATGGAACGGTACACCAGACAGGGTCTGAGGGAGCTGAGAGCATGTCGCACAGCCATGAGTGACAGTATGCGTGATGTTGCGGCTGCCATCCGCAACTTCACCGAGGTCATTGACAGACGTTGGGGGGACACATTAGATCTGTTCCACAACTATATGTCCATGAGCCAGGGCAATGGTGGACGGTTGAGGCGCCGACGTGGCCGTATGCCAGCAACAGCAGCAGCTGGCAGCCGTCGCGGACGTCAACAGGGCTGCGGCCACTCACATAGTGCCAGCAGCAGCCCCAGCAATGTTGGGTCTGTGCTGTCATCGGACCGCCCCAGGAGACCACGTGCACATGGCGCTGGACAGTCCCAACAGGGACCTGTCTCCAGTCAACAAACACCTGCTTCTGATGACAGTACCCAGTCTGGCTTAGTACCTGATACAGTCCGTAGCACCCCTGCCAGGCACAGGTACCATGTCTGTGGCCACAGACAGTGATCTGTATGACCTGGCAGGTTCAGTCTGTGGCTGTCCACAAACACCTGTATATGGCAGCCATGAGGTGGGACTGTGTGCATTCATACACACATGCAAAGTGATAACACCTAGGGCTACCGCATACACACACACACTGCATCAACATTGCCCCATCTTGTACTGCTGTCCCTCACCAACACACACACATAGACATGTCAATTGGTTGTATCAGTGGCAGACTCAGGCATACTAGGTACACACCCTGTGCATATGATGAAACTGTGACACCTCCTGCAATCTGTAAAATCGGTGCAGGAACAGGTTAACATGGTGCTGATGCACAGGGTGAGTACATAGACGTATTGTAATAGTATGATGTTGACAACAGTACAGTGTAATGATAGCATTGTGGGTATATACCAGCATGCCTGATGCAGTTACAGTATGAATATCATTGTATTGTTTTGTACACCCATAGTAATTACCACAGTGTTCTGTCTGCACATCTTTGCATACTGGTGGTGAGGCTGTGAAGGGATGGCCACCTACAAAGGTAGCACAGGGGATACAACAATGTACATATTGATACTCAATGATGGCCATGTCAACTGCGAGTTGCATGCTGTCCATACATGAATCTGCAATGCAGATGTTTCAGGATGTTGATATCTGTGCAGTACTACACAACAGGTTCAAGGCTCACAAGAGCACACTAGCACTACAAGGTCACACCTCATACCATGCATAACAGCACAAAAACACAGAACTAACTATGATAGGAGGGAGAGTGTCCATACATGTCAAGGATACTGTGGTGCCAGGACAGGTAGCATACATCATACTAAGTCTGGAACTCCTGAGTGAGGGCTCAGTGTCTGTTATTTGACATGTGTATTATTACAGGTATGAGCACTTGGGTATCAGGCCAGTTATTCAACATTATGAAGGTACGTGGTCTATACACTTGTGTGGGGTGTGGCTGGACCCAGCCTGTCTGACCTGGTAATGTCTGGGTACTGGCTTATAGTGCCTGCATATATGCACTGTTACCTACTGGAAGTCGTACACCTTGTTTGTTGTAGCATAGTCTACATAGAGACCTGCTGACTGTAGCTTTGTTTGTATGCATGTTTGCCTGTTATGTTCCTGAAACACGGATTCCACCTGCAGTGCAGATATACAGTGCCTCTGTGGATCCCTAGTGACATCTGTGTTGCTTACTGTACTGATGTCCATGTGTCACTTGACAGAACGTCACTGTTTGTCCTGTTTGCATGTAGCTTGCCTGTAACACATTGCATATGACTTACCTCACATTTGCTCAAGACAGCATTCATATATGCCAGCACTAACAAATCAGGAGCACTACACCCTCACATAGTCACCTTGAGTACCTTGTTCCCTATTGGCCCTATGTGTCGTTAGTTAGTATGGGAGTCACAATGCTATGGTAGCATGTGCAAAGGTCACCTGTCGATCTACTCTCAGGTCCAGTTGGTGAATCTGTGAGTCATGTGGCAATGTTACAGATGCCTCATGTACACAGACAACCCTCTCCCCTTCCCATACACGTACAACACATGTAAGAGATGCAACCACATAGCCAAACTGTGGGCTAAGCTCTGTTTACACAGCACTGGCATTCCCTGTCAGGTGGAGTGGGATACTACAGTGAATACAGTACCAGTCTCCCATAGACCTGCCATGACCACAATCCAAACACAGAAACACACAGGTACATTATTGGGCTCTCAGAATAGCATCCTGCCTGAGCAGCTGACACCTGCAAAGCAGTCACACAAGCAAACGTTAAGCCAGAGCAGAGCACATGCAACACATAGCTCACAAAGCCTGTGTGCCAAACAGTCACAGGCCATACGGCTAGACAACACATCTGCTACAGTTGTATGAGGTACCTCTATCGTCACGTACACTGAGGTCCTACTCCCAGGCTGAACAAGGTGACGGTCATGCTGAGCTGCCCGTCGGGCACTATGATCCACCACATAACACAAGCATACCGGTCACTCCAAGGCATGTAGAAGTATGACTCAGTCATTGTCTGTGCCAGTGTGTATGACCTCTGACGCACCTCCCTGGACTACATGTTAGGGGACATAGAGGGGCTCTCTGAGCTTGTGGCACAGGCTGGTATGACCCTGGCCTTGAGTAGCATCTCACCCTCACCATGAATGCTGCCACAATATGTAGACAGGATCATCAGTTTCTGCAATTAACGTATCTTTCAGTGACATTCAAAGGGGATCCAATGCCTGTCAGTGTGGGATTACATGCTGGACATGCCACATTGCTTTGCTTGGGACAGCTTGCACCTGTCACCCATGGGCCGTTGTATATTGGCAGAGGCTGTTGCTACACACATAGTGCCTTTGTATGCAAGGCTGACCTTACATAGCCACCTACACAGGTATCATACGGGATGGGACACTAATAGCTGCTACTCAACAGCAGCAGTGTAAACCTCAAGATGCATGCAGTGGAAACTGTCCTTAGCATGGGGTACAGCAATATCCGTGCAGTAACAGACTCCTGGTACAAGGCTCCCAGGTGCACACCATCAGTGCCAGGTCATTCCTGATACCATGCTTGTCACCCCTACACATGCATCAAACCAGAACAGGGGGGATGTATCCAAAGGCACCTCAGATACACACACCCCCAGGTTGGTGGCACTGCACAAAGCATCAGAGCCTCTCCATGTGCAACACACAGTTGGTTAGACTGCCTTCAGGTTCATAGCCTGGCACACACCACACTCCCATACCCAGGAAACCCACTTGGCCTTCCTGACAACACTGGGAATATGACAGTCTCTACACACACCATTATATGGTTGTACTGCGACTACCCTAACATACAGTGTGAGCATTATTCTAGCTGTAAGACCCTATCTGAAGGGTTCTTATCATTCATTCCCTGCATTGCTATGGAACAACCTGTTACCACTCCCACAAGTGGTGACAACATGCTGCACCTGTTCATCACCAACATGTGGACTATATGCTACAGACCAATCATGTATCCCTCGCTGGTGGGATGACACCATCTACAACCCACACTGTATAGTCACATACCACATGCAGCCCCTGCACAGAACACCACAGTCATACAGTTGTCTGATGCATATTCCATGTATTCACATGAGGCAGGCTTTGGACATGGGAACTCTTGCAGTTCACAGGTACATATGTGTAGGTGGCACACACATACATCATGTGTGCATTGACATTACTAATATAATGTATGCCGTGCAATATTGGGAACAACACCCCACACACATGGACAAACTGTGTGACAAAAATACACAGGGCATTTGTAGGATTCAAACCCCTACCTAGCTATGTTATGACACTTGTGAGAAACGCATTAGCGGAGCATGCTATTTGCATTTCTGGGGGGATTGCTTTCTCCTGCTGTACTTATAGGGTGCTGACATCATCAGTGTTTAGACAGTGGAATATGCAGCATGTGTTGTGTAGTACTAGTTGCCAAAAGGGACATTTCTCATACACATGGAGTTGCACACACTACTCCCCCACACACATTCACACACACACTGGGCACTTGCAGGATTCAAACCCCTACCTAACTATGTTATGACACTTGTGAGAGATGCATTAGCAGAGCACGCTACTTGCATTACTGGGGGGATTGCTTTTTCCTGCTGTACTTATAGGGTGCTGACATCATCAGTGTTTAGACAGTGGAATATGCAGCATGTGTTGTGTAGTACTAGTTGCCAAAAGGGACATTTCTCATACACATGGAATTGCACACGCTACTCCCCCACACACATTCACTGGGCACTTGCAGGATTCAAACCTCTACCTATGTTATGACACTTGTGAGAGACGCATTAGCAGAGCACGCTACTTGCATTACTGGGGGGATTGCTTTCTCCTGCTGTACTTATAGGGTGCTGACATCATCAGTGTTTAAACAGTGGAATATGCAGCATGTGTTGTGTAGTACTAATTGCCAAAAGGGACATTTCTCATACACATGGAATTGCATACACTACTCCCCCACACACTGGGCACTTGCAGGATTCAAACCCCTACCTAACTATGTTATGACCCTTGTGAGAGACGCATTAGCAGAGCGCGTTACTTGCATTACTGGGGGGATTACTTTCTCCTGCTGTACTTATAGGGTGCTGACATCATCAGTGTTTAGACAGTGGAATATGCAGCATGTGTTGTGTAGTACTAGTTGCCAAAAGGGACATTTCTCATACACATGGAATTGCACACACTACTCCCCCACACACTGAGCACTTGCAGGATTCAAACCCCTACCTAACTATGACACTTGTTAGAGACGCAGTAGCGGAGCGCGCTATTCACACTACTGGGTATAATTTCTGCTCCTGACATATGTAGAGTGTGCTGACATCATTATGGATGAAGAGGTATGTACATCTGTGACTATCCATCAGTACAGGGGAGAGCATATCTATGCATTAACTTTGCACATGCACAGTGGCCTACTGTACTGTGGAGGCAAATGCCAAATACACTGTGGTTAGCCTTCTGTATTCCCTAGGGACGACAGCCAGGTATTGCTCTCTACGGCCATATGTTTACCTGTCAGATGCAAGTATCTGTTGCTTATATACTGTTTGTGGGTCTTTATTGCCATAGCCTTCCCTATCTCTATAAACAACGTGTGTACTGTGGGAGATGTTTGCATATGAGTGGGATCCAGTACTTTACTTATGTCTCTGTTGTAACTTCACTGTGTGCACTGGGCAGATGTCTGTATTGTGGGAGGTTCCTGTGTTAACACATAGAAATGCCAGATATGTGTGTGCAACTGCTGAACTGTGACATGGCCTAAGTGTGCGAGCATGCCCAGTGTGACCTTTCCTTATGTTGGGATTTGTGGACCACCACAATTGTGTTTGTGTGTGGACGCCATCTATATATCACATGTACAGTTGAGTGTTGGACATCAGGTTGTGTTCTTGCTGCCCAACTGCTTTGTGTCTGAACCTAACAGGCATTATGCTGTGCCTGCAGGGTCAACATGGGATAGTTTGCATACAGTTGTCATCATCCTTTCCTGCTGACCAAACAGTTGGATTGTCGTATAGTGTACTGGTGCAGTACTTTCACTGTGGTGGACAGTATAATCGGTTTCAGTCCTATCACTGCTTGTAATATTTATAGTTAGCACACCAGATTGGTTGAGGGCCAGTTGTGCAGATATGACCATGTTGCATTTTGTTCAGATATGGACAGCATAGTACATGATTGTCTGACATTGTTAATGTATTCCACAACTTGTGTGGACAGTGACAAACAATGTCCATGTGCCCTAGTCCATTTGTAATGCTAGTCAGAGAGTGTTTGTCCTTCAACACACATTTACTGGTGTTTGCCATGACATATGTCACGGTTAGTGTGCTGTGCCTCTGTCTACCCGTGACATACAGGTGATATCCAGGGTACACCTACCATCTCCCATCCAGTCATCATGATTCCTCTGGATGACAGTCACTGAGGGACTCCCTGGATATCCTGTAGTGGGAGTTTAGTCATGAGTGGAGTGAGCTTCTGGGTTATGGACCAATCGGTACAGCATGTCCTGTTTATGTCTGTGCTGGGGTTCAGGCCTGTCAGCTGCATAGGTCACCAGCATTCAGTGTTTACATGGTGCCAAATGTCCATTGATACCAGGTTGGTCATGGCTCTATACATCAGGCACAGTTCACCTCCAGCCAGGCAGTATGGCACTGCATGGAGCTGCAGTTTCTTTACTCAGGCGACACATGGCATCTGTTACAGCTCTGCGATCCTACTGGTTGGGTATTTGTGTGGTCTTTCCAGTTGCTGCAGGTGTCTGCTATGGTACATCCCTGAAGGGCCATTGTACACAATTGTGGGGCTGCTGATGGATGACTGGAGAGGCACATTGCCCTACCCTAACCAAGCTGTGCTTACCATCATGATTAGGTGGGTATATGGTATGTTTCTGTAACCACTACAGACACATGGTTGTCACATGCAGGATATCTATCACCTTGTGTCCCCAGGTCTGTTATTTCTCCTGATGTACTTACTGGGTTAACACCTATGTGGTAATTTCTTGCCATGTACTGTGTTTCCACAGGGGTTGACTATACACTATTCTGCATTTAGCTTGTTGACATGGCTGTGGCACCACTTGTGTGTTTCTATGTGTGCCTTTTGTAAGTTGCTTGTGTCAGCTGGAGGGTCCGATATGGTGGCCAGTTTGTAGTCCTCTGCAAACCTGTTCAGACAGAGTGCGTCCATGTTGGCCTGTACCTATGTGACATATCTAGCATACAAGAGAGGTCCCAGGACCATGCCTTGTGGGATGTCAGTTGTACCTGGTTTGCAGTCTGCCATGGCTACAGCATGTCTGCCAGGTCAGTCCTGTCCTTGAGCTGGTTTGCAACCCATCTACTTGCATAGGTGTTTATAGTTAGGCTGGTGAGCTTATCTGTACTGCCAACTAGGGTATTGTATGGAAGGGTTTAGCAAGGTCCAGATAGGCTGTGTGATCAACATTCCCCACATCACTGGGCTTGGTGCATGTTTCACATGAGTCAGACATGTGTACGGGGCAGGATCTGCCCTATGACAGCCACACTGGGTAGGGTCCAATGTCTGTAGGTACCCAATCTCATTATTCATGGGATCCATGATCATCCTCTCCATTACTTTGCCAACCTAGATAGTCGGGGTTGAGGGGTGATAGTTTGCAGTATCCATTCAGGCACCCCCTTTGTGGTGTGGGACCACTGTTGCTGTACACTGCTCTTTGGGTACATATCCTGTGGTAGGACTGATAGTGCACAGTAATGATATTTGCTGTTCCATTCTTCTTACAGTACTTGTTGGACACAACCCAGGACACCATCTGGTACCATTGACGCTGTGTGCTGTGCTTCGTGGATGCTGGCTGTTATCTCAGCATCTGCAATGTCGGGGGGACAGCACTCTCTTGGGATAGATATTTGGCAGTTAGGTGCTGGTGGGGAGGTTGGAAGGAATCCGTTTGGTAGGCTGTTGGCAATGTGTGTGGGTTTGGTGTATTGTTTGTGATATTAGAGTGCTGCAGAGCATATCTGTGGATTATCACCATGATTCCTACCATCAGGTAGGACAGCTGTGTGATAATCCTTTGTGTCCTGCACAATTTGTATCATCATAGGTTCATAGGTTCATACTAGGCTATCTGCCCTGGCCTTGTTTGAGCATGGACAGACTGTGTGTGGGTCTCAACACCCCTTGCAATGTGCATATTATGCCCACGTAGGGTTTACTTTCCTAGATGTGACACAGGGATGGCCCCCAGTGTACACCTACTATCTCCCATGCACTTCACCGGATTTCTCTTGTTGAGTTTGTGTGTGGAGCACAACCTATCATGGACTGGGATTCTGTTCCAGAGTGTCCTGAGCCTCTGGGTTATGGATCTGTCCCTCCAGCACATCCTATTAATCTATGTGTAGAGGTTCAGATATCTCACTGTGGTGTGTCTGCTGGATTTGGGGTTTCTGCAGTGGAGCATGTCCATGCATTCTGGATTGGACATGGCCTTGTACATCAGGCATACATCACCTCTGACTGTGCAGTATGCTTCTGAATTGGGCTGTGGTTTCTTCAGCCAGGCTGCAGATGTCCAATGTTTGGACCCTTTATCCTGTTGGTGGGGTACATTTGGGGTCTTTCTGACTGCTGCATGTGTAAGGTAAGGTACATCCGAACTGGGGCATAGTTGTCACGTATGGGCCTGATAAGAGAAGGGTATGGGGGCACAGTGACCTCTGTAGCTCTACATGTGCATCCTTTCATATTAAGGTGGGCAATATAGCAGGTCTTCCTGGCCACCTTGGCAATGTGAGTGTCACATGACAGGTTACCGTCCACTTGTGTCCCTAGGTCCATGATTACTTCTTCCATACATAATGGATTGCCACCTATGTCATACTTTGTGTGTGCCTTGTTTGGTATTTGTTGAGACATTCATACTCTGAAGTGTTTTCAGGAAGGCTGGCTGGGGTACCTGGGTTTGTGTGTGGGGTCTGTAGCAGGCTTCACACAGGTACACAGTTTGAGACAGTGTTACTTGCCCGTGGATAGTCCATGCTGCTTCTTGCTATGGTACCAACCTGTGGGTGTGGTTATTCTTGATAATTACTGGTAGCTACACTCCTATTGTCGTGTGTTCCATGTTTTGGAGCTGTAGAGCATGGTATGAGGCATAACCTGGTAGTATTAGGGTGCTCTTCTTGGCCTTGCCCAGGTTTCTGTTACAGAACACATATTACCATTCTCCATGCTGTGGTGGGTTTGGTCTGCATGCACCTTTCAGGTTAGACTTCTGGCATTGGGTAGCATTACGTCCAGGTTATTATCCCTTGTGCTACCTATGGTGGTGGGTTTGTGTTTCCAGACTTACCTATTCCAGGCACAGTGGGGGTGACAACAGCCTTTGCCAGTATCTACACAGCCAGGTGTGCTGGGTGCGTGCCATCCCTAGCCAATTATTGTACTTGATCTTGTTGTCTTCATAGTGTGGCATCATGCTTGGTGAGGGTGAGATGTTAGGTTGGGTCTTCATGTTTGCATATACTAGATGGTGTTACATTGCTTAACACATGGCAATCATGCCTCAGGTGGTGCTGCAGGGCTGCCTCTGTTGGATGCACATACTACACTCCCTGTACATGTTTGAGAGCAGGTTATGTCATGTTAGGCATCCCTGTTACTATATGAGTGAGTCAGAGAGGGGTATCATTCCCAGGGTTCCTACTGAGCCAGTGTATGTGCTATGCATTGCCTCTTTGCCAAGGCCAGGGCATATTGGGCATGCCTCCTTCTGCCTACTGGGGCAGGCTCAGGTTGTTCCTCCTCCGAGTCACGCTCTGCCTGTGATGGCCTTGGCAATGGTGGGGGGCTGTTTGTCCCGGCCCTATGCTGGTCCTGCTGCAGCTGTTTTCACAGGATCATATTATGTAGCATAGCACATACCATGACAATTTGGGTACATGTAGTTGGTGAGTACTGCAAGGCTCCACCAGATGTGTCCAGGCACTGGAACCGTGACTTGAACAGCCCAAACACACACTCTATTACATTACGTGTTTGTGCGTGTGCCTCATTATGGCGTTCCTGTTCAAGTGTGTGTGCGTTTGTGATGGGTGTCATCAGCCACGGCTCCAGTGCATAACCTGCATTCCCCACTAGGTGACCATGTGGGATGTCCCCATTGGCAAATATCTGGTACAGCTGCGTCAAATGCCAGATATGGGAATCATGGTAGCTCCCAGGGCAGCCAGCACACACATTCATTATTATGCCCTGGGCATCACACACGACCTGGCAGTTGATGGAGGGGAAGCCCTTGCGGTTAATGTAGGCCCTACCTCGCTGGTGCTTTGATGCGTATGTGCGTGCAGTCTATTGCACCCACTACCTCAGGGTATTCCGCTATTTGCTGGAAGAGACGCATATTGCTGGCCAATACCTCACAGGCATTGAGGAAATATACATGCTCACTGACATGTGCTGACATGGCATCCAGGAATTGGTGCAGTACCCTGGAGGCTGATGCCTGTGATATCCCCATCATATCACCAGTTGGTCTCTGGAAGGTACCTGTTGGTAGTATTCTTAGGCCAACACATACCTTGGTTTCCACTGGGATGGGTTCCCCTCTGTTGTTTCTGTGTGTGAGGCGTGGCCTGCACAGCTCAACAATTTGCTGCAGGAGGTCTCTGTCCACTCTATAGTGCTCCACTATCTCCAGCTCATGTAACCCCTGGTAGGTGACCCTGGGCCTGTACACTCTTCTCCGTCTCCTCACTGTGGGTTGTCTGGCAGCATTTCCATTGTCACCACCCTCAGCAAGTCTCCTATGTCTCCTTATGACAGCTATGGCAGCCCTTAGCGTGTTTGGTCTGAGTGCAGCTTTTTCAGTTTTCACTTCTACTAGCTTACTCCTGTCTAGCAGTGTCTCTTGAGAGAAACATACTGCAATGCTGTTTGCAGTGTTTTAAGTGCTGGGCTGGGCTTGTATTCTGCCTGTGTAATTGCCTGCTTCTAATTGTTTTCACCTGCTACCTCTACAAGTATTCCCTGCTAGTTTCCTACTATTTCTTCTGCTTCCTTTTCCTCTCTGTTTCCTCAGGGGGGAGCAGTGCGCATACCAGCGAAAACATGCTCACAGTGGCTACCACACGCGCACACATGCTTACACGGACCAGAATCTGCTTATTCGGATTAAAATGCGCGCACACCAGCGCAAACAGGTCTACAGATCTTTAAACAGGCTCCTACATGCTTACTTTGTCTTACACGCGTGCACTCTGTCCTACTCGCGCCTCCCAGCGCGCACACACGTGCATGCACATACAGCAAGAAACTTTGGTGTTGGCCACAGTGTACACCTTCCATTTCTTGACTTTCCCATGCTTATCTGTTGACACTCCTCTTTTTCTGCTGTGTGATTGACATGTTTCACATACCACTTTGCTCCAATGAGCTTGATTTCTTCCTGACATTCCCCCCTGTGATGTCACCTATCTCCTACTCTGTTACTCCCCCTTATCTAACTCTTACACTACACAGAATGTGCTCATTTGCTATGTGACAATGTGATTCACTATCCTACCACTCATTTACATAGGATTGCCTACTAATGCTTAGTTACATGTCTTACACTCAGCTTCCCCCTTTAGCAACCACTAGACGGTGGCCATGTTGTTTTTGGTCTGCTAGTCCCTGCATTGCAAATCCATGCATTACATAAAACCCACATTTGTGGGTTTCAAACTTTTATTTTTATGTTTTATATAGCGCAGCTCATTTGCGGGGAGCTGCGCTGCTTTTAAACATCGTCGATCTCCGAAAAAAAAAATTTATTTCATGTTTGCATCGGGTTACCATGCCAATGGCCACATATTTGGCCATTGGCATGCTGACTGCAACATTTGCACACTTTATTTGGAGCTGTCATGGCTCCGTTGTGTTATTTGCAGTAACGTACTCAGTTGTCAACTGAGTACATTTCTGCAACTAACACGACTCAGCTTCATGGATCGCTAATCTACCTCATTTGCATGCCTTTCGGCTGCAAGTGGGGTGATTAGCATATCCACGCCCTGCCCGTGTAAGAGTCGTTTTAGCTCTCTCTTACATGGGATTTCGGGCTGTTCCTGGATCGCGATGGCTGCATGGAGTCTTACACGACTCTTAGACTCCGTGCAAGCCATCGTGAATCCTGCCCACTGTCTTTCCCCACCCCCATTTGTAGTTTTGATTCCAGATTTCTGTATGCGTGTCCCTGCCTTGCCCCCCGCCTCACCCCAATTCTTGCGCTGTCTGTCTGTCAAGTGTATTGGTCCATCACACTTTGTCAATGAAGTTTCCCATCATCCAGATTTTCCTTTTTTTAGCTGGGGAAACATTTTTCTAATATTATGTCAAAAGTTAGTACTCAGGTTGCAACCACCTAATGTAAATGTTTTCGTAGAACTGTGAATTTCAACATGTGTGAGGAAATATTTCTTTCTACAACAATGAATGCATATTACCTCCAGTTTTGTTCATTACTAACCTTATACTCACAGTCCATGGGAACTTACAATGGTAATCATATTGTCTGCGTCTATAGGGCCTTGAATGCCCATGGTAATCATATTGTCTGCGTCTATAGGGCTTGAATGCCCATGGTAATCATATTGTCTGCGTCTATAGGGCCTTGTATGCCCATGGTAATCATATTGTCTGCGTCTATAGGGCCTTGAATGCCCATGGTAATCATATTGTCTGCGTCTATAGGGCCTTGAATGCCCATGGTAATCATATTGTCTGCGTCTATAGGGCCTTGAATGCCCATGGTAATCATATTGTCTGCGTCTATAGGGCCTTGAATGCCCATGGTAATCATATTGTCTGCGTCTATAGGGCCTTGAATGCCCATGGTAATCATATTGTCTGCGTCTATAGGGCCTTGAATGCCCATGGTAATCATATTGTCTGCGTCTATAGGGCCTTGAATGCCCATGGTAATCATATTGTCTGCGTCTATAGGGCCTTGAATGCCCATGGTAATCATATTGTCTGCGTCTATAGGGCCTTGAATGCCCATGGTAATCATATTGTCTGCGTCTATAGGGCCTTGAATGCCCATGGTAATCATATTGTCTGCGTCTATAGGGCCTTGAATGCCCATGGTAATCATATTGTCTGCGTCTATAGGGCCTTGAATGCCCATGGTAATCATATTGTCTGCGTCTATAGGGCCTTGAATGCCCATGGTAATCATATTGTCTGCGTCTATAGGGCCTTGAATGCCCATGGTAATCATATTGTCTGCGTCTATAGGGCCTTGAATGCCCATGGTAATCATATTGTCTGCGTCTATAGGGCCTTGAATGCCCATGGTAATCATATTGTCTGCGTCTATAGGGCCTTGAATGCCCATGGTAATCATATTGTCTGCGTCTATAGGGCCTTGAATGCCCATGGTAATCATATTGTCTGTGTCTATAGGGCCTTGAATGCCCATGGTAATCATATTGTCTGCGTCTATAGGGCCTTGAATGCCCATGGTAATCATATCGGGGTTGGGAGGGTGGCCTAATGGTTAAGCTGTTTGCCTTACAAACACAAGGTGCAGGGTTTGAGTCTCACAGGGGATAATTGGCTAAGCTTAAAATGGCTCGCAAGGGCAGTTAGCTTAGTACTAATCTATGAACCTATGAACCTATATTGTCTGCGTCTATAGGGCCTTGAATGCCCATGGTAATCATATTGTCTGCGTCTATAGGGCCTTGAATGCCCATGGTAATCATATTGTCTGCGTCTATAGGGCCTTGAATGCCCCTTCCTTTCAGAAACACATTATACACTCGATTATAACATGACGACGTCATGATGACTCAGTTATTCTGCAGCAGTGTTATCACCCCACACTGAATTCACCTTACTTGTAGCTTGTATATCAGTTTTTATGTCTATCTGCTAGCATTTGCTTCATTATTAGTGTAAAAGAATTTAGCTAAATGACCTGTACCCCAGCTGAAACACATGACATTACTTTCTACTTTTTGTTTCACAGAAGATAGCACATTTCATACTGCAACCTTAGAAACAGAAAAACATGGATTCAATCATGTGTTATTAACTAATAAGCATTTTCCTGAAATTACTACTTTGTCAGAGATCATGTGATCACTTGGTACCATCTATTTTCTTACAGTATTAGGCATGTCCTTTTTAAATCTCTACATTGCTAGAATTTAATTTGTGTTTTACGTCATGGATTTTTGCTCGCACTAATTTGTAAGCATTAATTAGTCCAGTTATAACATTTTATGACTTGCATTTTTATACATGGTCCTAGCCTTAGCTAAGAGTTCTTTCTTAAACTGTTTTACTCCATGTAATCAAGCTTCTCCACATTTGCACATATTTTAATACGTTTCATTTCAGTTGGGATGACAGAATTCTTCATAGGTGTTTACTAGGCTAATGACCACAAGGGGCTTTTTAAGTTTAGCCATGCATGCCAAATCTCTGACAAATTCTAGTACCCTTGATTAGTGTAAACAAGGGGCTGGGATGTGAAACATTTACAAGCAGGGGCCAGGGGATGAAACATTTACAGGCTGCTCATGTCCATCAGAGACACAGCTGGCAAACCAGGGATGAATTTCCCACTCCCCATCCAATTGTCCAAGTTATACTTGGATTGTATTAGGGAGGAACTCTGCTACACATGGATGGGCAGCCTGTTCCAGAGAAGGGGTAGTCACTGGAATACATACCTCTCTCTCCAGCGGGTCCTATTTACATCACAGGCAAGGTTTAAGTCTTTAGAATGGGTAATTCTGGTGCTCTTTGCTTTGCAGATATACGGGAAGTCCATCAGAGTGGGGTCTGACAATGCCTCATATGTCAGACACAGATCTCCCAATGGCCTGTAGAAGGCAGAATACAGGGATAGGGCCTTGAGACAGTCTGCGTAGGACATGTTCCTCTGTAGGATATGCTTGGTTAGGTACATACCAAATTGGGCACTGCATTCAATGATAGGTCTGATTAATGCTGAATGCAGTGCAATAATGACTTCCTTGGACCTAGATGCCATACCTTTGTTTATAAGTTGTACAACATAGAATGATTTTGTCACTAGTGTAGACAGGTCCATGGCTCTGACACCAGTTGCCTGTTTGTGTCAGCCCTTCCTGAAGAACATTTCTTCCTGAAGATCTGCCATCTGAATATTTAAAACTAGCAGATGATGCCATAGTCTACCCAGTTAGCATCCTTTTAAACAGATCCTAGAACCACATGTACCATGAATACGGAAGCGATCGAGTGTTACCTCTTACATGAAGAAGGAAAATCAAATCAACTGCCCAACTATTGTCCCATTTCTATGTTGCCCCCTCTCTCCAAAATCTTGGATAAATGTATACATAGGCAACTCCTTGACTACGTCATTTCTAACAAGCTACTTACACCCACTCAGCATGGTTTCAGACCACCACACAGTACACCAACTGGCCTAATATCCTTTATAGACATGGTCGATAGAGCTAGGGGCTTAGGATATCCAACATCAGCAATATTCTTTGATCTACCAAAAGCATTCAATACAGTGTCACACCAAAAACCTTTGCATGAATGTACACTTGTGTACACTTACCATAAATGTAGATGTTCGAGTGTATTCACTGTTGCAGTCATCACTTGTGGGTTATCCCTGCTGTGTAGCCCTCGGCTGGTCTGAATACCAGAGTAAAGGATTTCCCTCCTGCAGCGGTTGTTCAGAGACTGTGGCTGACATCAGGTCATCATGGCTATAAAGGGTGACAGCCAATGTCCTTACATCAGTTTTTCTTGCCCCACAATAGTCAGGAGCCCCTAAGAGGATATAGAAAAATGTGGGAAGGTGGGAGGGAAACAGGACTGCAACAGTGAATACATTCGAACTTCTACATTTACCCTAAGTGTACACAACTGTACTATGTTCTTCATGTTTCACTGTTGCAGTCATGACTTGTAGGAACATTCCCAAAGCTGCAGAAATGAGTGGAGGCATGTTATATAGGTTATGGGAATGCTAGCATGCCCTGCAGGATTGCAGATGGAAAGCCTGCCCTGGTTTTGGAGAATCTAGCCAGCTGGTAGTGCTTAGTGAAAGTGTGGATAGATGCCCATGTAGTAGCCTCCAGGATTATCCTTGGTAGGAACCCCTCTCAGGAAGGCCTTGGAAGTAGATGCTGCTCTAGTGGAGTAAGATCTGATAGACTTAGGAGGACTCTTTCCATGAAAGGCATACCAGAAATGTATGCAATGAAAGATCCATTTGGAAATGGTCTGCTTTGTAATGGGGTTCCCCTCTGCCCTAGGAGGTCCACCACACTACAAAAACCAGGAGCTGCTCAGTTTTTCTGACTGATTTGGTCCTGTCAATCTCAGTTGTCTGTGTATGTCCAGGGTATGCAGAATTCTTTCTTCTTTACTGGTAGGTTTTGGGAACTGTCTGTGTGGAAAATGATGAAGGGCTCAGTGTAGGGTCTGGAGCTCAGATACCCTCCTGGCAGAAGTGATGGCTAGCAAGAAAGCAGTTTTCCAAGAGAGGTACTTGACATCTAACCTGAGGATGCTGGTTCAAAAGGGGCTAGAGTCAACTTTTACAAAACAAAGTTTAGATCCTAAGATGGTGCAGGACAGCCTTCTAGGTGGTCTGATGTGAGCTACACCTTTGAGGAACTGTTTTAAGAGGTGCTGAGAGAACCAGGGATGCTCCGCCTGGACTGAGATAGCTGAAACATGAGTCTTGATAGAGGAGTAGGACAACCCCTTTACTAGAAGCTCTGGCAGATAGTCCAGAACCAGAGGTAAAGTGGCATTGGCTCTGTCTGTGCCTCTGCTGCTGCACCAGCAGGTGAACCTTTTCCATTTTGCTGAATAAGATTTTCTGGTGCTGGGTCTATGGGTCTTCTTAATAATGTCTAACACTTGTTTGGTGCTGAGTCTACGGGCCTCCTTAATGTCTAACATTTGTTTGCTGAGGACTGAAGTGTTATCCACCTTTGAGAAATCAACCATGCGGTTAACTTGAATGTGGGCCAGGCCTGGGTGCAGTAGCTTCCCTCTCTGTTGTGTGAGAAGGTCTGTGGAGGGGGATAGGAGGGTGCATGCTCAGACTGAGAAGCATGGGGTACCAGTGCTGTCACGGACAGTCTGGGGCAATTAGGATAGCCCTTGGGCCTTCCTCTCTGATCTTGAGCAGCACCATGGGCATCAGAGGTAGTGGGGGGAAAGCGTACACAAACAGGCTGCCTCAACGGAAGGAGAGGGCGTCCACCCTCCAAGCTTCTGGGTGAAACTCTTTTGAGCACAATTTGGTTAGCTGGCAGTTCTGGTAGCTTGAAAAAAGGTATATGCCTTGTTTTCCCCAGATTTGACTGATCTTTAGGAAGATCTCCCTGTGCAACTGCCACGTGGGGATCCAGGAGTTGTCTGCTTAATTGGTCTGCCAGGGTGTTTTGTTTCCTTGGAAGGTATTGTGCTATCAGATGCAGTCCAAGGTTTGAGGCTGACTGCCAGATTTTCATAGCTAAGTGACACAGGGGGTAAGAATGGATGCCCCCTTGCTTATTGATGTATCACATGACAGTTATGTTGTCTGTCTTGATTAAAATGACTCCTGGTGACAGATGTTCTTGGAAGGTTAGAATTGCTCTGTGTACTGCTAGCACTTCTTTCAGGTTGATATGGAGATCTTGAAGCTCCTGTTCCCAAAAGGTCTTGAGTTCACAGTGTTCCTTTGTGAGTTCCCCAGGTAATGTCTGAGGCATCTGTGGTTATGGTTTGGCCATGTGGCTGAAGGACAAAGGGAAGGCCCTTGTTCAGGTTGCAAGCCTCGGCCCACCACAGGAATCAGGGGGAGTTGGTGTTCCAGTGACTGGGAGTGCTGGCACCAGAGATTCCTTAGGTACCATTGCAATTTTTTTCATGTGCAGCCTGGCAAGGGGTACCAGCAGGAGGCTATGTATCCCAGGGCTTTCAGGATTTTTCTGGCAGTGAGGTGGGCTTTGTATGCCAGCTGGGTGAAGTAAGACTGTAGGAAGGCCTGCTTCTGTGGGGGGGAGGGGGAGGCCATTTGTGCTGAAGTGTCTAGAAGGGTGCCCAGAAAGATTTTACTTTTTTTATTTTTATTTTACATTTGTTAACCGGGCTAGTCCAACTGGATACATGTCCATTTTCAGTGGAGGCCCGAGGAGAAAAGCTCCAAGTTTACACAATATTTAATATCACAAAAAAAATAGTAACAACATTAAGGAAGTGTATAACAAAACATTAATAAAACAAAAGCATAAATAAAAACAAAAGATTAGTACATTTTATATAAGGGATTTCACTATCTTCCAAACAAGTAAGTCAGTAAAAATAGAGAGAAGATATTTATATAGAGGCTAGTTAGGAGATCTACAGGATAGGACAGTATTTTAATAATAGGCTTGGTAGGTAGATGGGTTAGGTAGAGCAGTTTAGAGTAGAAAGATCAGTGAGTGAAGAAGTGCAAAGAGTCAAGATTAAAAGAGATATTTAGAAGGAGACAGGGTAGTACAGAGGAAAAAAAAAGCAATATAAAAGCAATTAGTCAGGGTTATTACAAGAACATAACCAGTGGTTGGAGAGGAAATGTTTAAGGTTAGTTTTGAATAGTGGGAGAGATGTAAGAGCAGTTAGGTCAATTGGTAGGAGGTTCCATATTTTCCCAACAAAGTTAGTAAATAGAGAGTCTCCTGCTGAGTTATTAGAAAAAGAAGTTTGCATCATCATTTTGTTTGTTGAGTAGCTTTCAGGTTGCAATATGGTGTTATGAGGGTAGAGAGAATAGGGGTGTTGTTTGGTTGATAAAGGACCTTATGGGCAATAATAAGTTGGTTGAATTGTAGAAGGTGAGGTAACTCAAGCCAGCCTAGTTGTTTTAGGTTTAGACAGTGATGAGTTCTATATGGTGAGTTGGTGGCAAATCTGGCAATGTTATATGATCTAGCCAGTCTGTTAAGATTGTTTTGGGACAAGTTAGTATAGATGGGGGAGGCATATAATAGGGTAGAGATTAAGTGAGTTCTTGCTATTGTAGTTAAGATAATCCTTTATGTGGGCTGTAGATGGGACTTCTCCAGGTTGATGGTGAATCCCAGAGAGGTTGATAGGGTCTGCACAAAGGAGAGGTCCTGCATGAGTTTTTCCTTTGTTTCTGCCAGTCAGTCGTCGAGAAAGGTATAAATGTGTATGCCCTTCTGTTTGCAAAATGCAATGACTGGAGCCAGGGACTTGGTAAAGACTCTGGGAGTTGTGGATAAGCCAAAGGGCAGAGCAGAGAACTGAAAGACCCTGCTCTGAATCTTAGGTAACTCCTGATAGGAATGTGTAGGTAGGCATCCTTCAGATCTAGGGTAACTAACCAGGCTTGTGGCAGGAGCATAGGTAGTAGTTTTTGTAGAGTCAGCATCTTGATTTTTGGAACCAGGAGGGACAGATTCAGAGTGGAGAGGTCTAGGATAGGGCACCAGGTGCCCTCTTTTCTGGGAACCAGGAACAGTCTTGAATAGAATCCTTTTCCGGTCTGTTCTTTTGGTATATGTTCTACATCATCCTGGGCATAAAGCTTTCTGATCTGACGAATAGCTTCTGGATACCTGACCATTTTGGCTTTTCTGTGAAGTAGAATCTGTACCCGCTGGTAATAATTTTCAGGACCCACAGATCTGAGGTGTAGGCCTGTCAGTTTTATAAGAAGGGGGAAAGTCTTCCTCCTCACCTGTTTGGTGACATGAGGGGCAGAGGGGCTAGAGAATGAGAGTCCTTGGAGAAGGGCATTGGTTTTAAGCTCCCTTGCCTAGGAGCAGCAGTGGACCACTGCCTGGGTGTTTGTTTGCTAAGGGACTGATGTCTAGGGGTTCTGTCTCTGTCTCCCTTTCTCTAGACTGGTTTTGTCTGAGGGAAAGGACCAATGTTTAGTGGGGAAGTTTCTGCTGAACCTGGGAGGTTGCACCTGTAAGAAATCCTTGACAGTTTGCATGGACTTGGCTTTGTCCTCCATTTTCTTAATGACCTCTTCTGCTTTAGGTCTTTATCTAAGGGGTGTCTAGCAGCTTGGATTTTACCTGATCAGGCAAAGGCTGATCCTTTAACCAGGCATGCCTTCTGATTACAGAGACTGTGACTGCAGCCCTGGTAGAAGCTTCTATGGCATCAAAACCACAATGCAAAACGTGTTTTTCTACCTGAGAGCTAGACTGTATGAGGTCTGCTAATTCTCTGGTAGTACTATTGTCAGGAATGGAACATAATGTCTGTTTAATCAGTTTGAGGAAATTCTGCTAGAATTTCAGCATATGAAATTGACAATTTAAGGCTAAAATGTCTGAAGTGTATACCTTTTTTCCCATTCTGTCTAGAGTTCTGCTTTCTTTGTCAGCTGGGATGGGATTTTTAGATGAGCTTGCCCTAGCTCCCTTATGGCCTTGAGCAATGACTTCAGGGCCTGCAGTAGGGGTTCATAGGTTCATACTAGGCTATCTGCCCTAGGGCATTTATAAGCCTAGCCAGAGTGTGTTTGGCTTTCGCCACCCATTTTAAATTAATTTTGCTATGCCCTTTTTCGAGGTTAGTATACTGTGCCTCTGTCTAACAGTGACACAGAAGTGATACCCGGGGTAAACCTACGATCTCCCATCCACTCATCAAGATTCCTCTTGAAGAGAGTCAATGAGGGACTCTGCCTAACCTGGACTGGGATTTTATTCCAGAGTGAAGGGAGCCTCTGGGTTATGAATCTGTCCCTCCAGCATGTCCTATTTATTTCAGTGCTGAGGTTCAAGTCTCTCGCGCGCGTAGCTCAATGGGATTTGGATTTTCTGAGGTGCAGCATGTCCATTAATTCCGGGTTGGACATGGCTTTATACGTCAGGCACAGATCGCCTCTGAGCAGGCGGTATGCCGCTGAGTAGAGCTGGAGTTTCTTTAACCGGGCAGCATATGGCATTGTTTGAGCCCTTTGATCCTCTTGGTGAGGTACTTTTGGGGTCTTTCCAGTTGCTGCAGGTGTCTGGTCAGGTACATCCCAAAAGGGGCATTGTACTCAATTATGGGCCTGATGAGGGATGAGTAAAGAGGCACAATGACCTCCCCTGATCTACATGTGAATCCCTTCATGATTAGGTGGGCTATATAAAATGTTTTTCTAACCACTTTGGCCACGTGGTTGTCAAATGAGAGATTGCTATCAACTTGGTCCCCAGGTGCCTAATTACTTCTTCTGTACTTAATGGATTACCACCTATGTGGTCATTTGTGGGCACTTTGTTTTTGCCAAAGGGGATGACTATACACTTTTTGGCATTTAGCTTGAGGCCATGGCTCTGGCACCAGTTGTCTGTTTCTATGAGGCTCTTTGGGAGGATGCTTGTGTCAGCTGGAGAGTCGATTATGGCGCCCATTTTGCAGTCATCTGTGAACTTGGTCAGCCACAGTCCTTCCGTGTTGGCCTGTACCTCCAAAAAATATATACCGAACAAGAGAGGACTGAGTCTTGTGGGACGCTACTTGTAACAGGTTTGGAGTCTGACATGGCTCCAGCAATTCTAACCATGTGGGTTCTGTCCTTGAGCCAGTTTGCAACCCATCTAGTGACATAGGGGTTTATATTTAAGCTGGTGAGCTTATCTATAATGCCCGAGTGGGGTATTGTATCGAAGGCTTTTGCGAGGTCCAGGTAGGCTGTGTGGTCCACCTTCCCCTCGTCAATGGCCTTGGTGACTGTTTCAAAGAAATCGACCAGGTTTAAGAGGCAGGATCTGCCCTTAACAAAGCCGAACTGGGTAGGATCCAGTGTCTGTAGGTCCCCAATATCTTTATTTATGAGGTCCATGATGATCCTTTCCATAGCTTTGCAGACCAAGCTAGTTAGGCTTATGGGGCAATAGTTTCCAGGATCTGTTGAGGCACCACCTTTGTGGAGAGGGACCACTGTTGCTGTATGCCACTCTTTGGGTACATATCCTGTAGAAAGTCTGAGATTGAACAGTACTTTTATGTTTGGTTTAGCTCTTCTTGGAGTTCATGTAGGACGCAGCCCGGGACACCATCTGGTCCCACTGATGCTGTGTTTTTTGCTTTGGAGAGGGTGGCTCTTACCTGAGCATCTGAGATGTCAGGGGGGCCGCACTCTGCTGGGATAGATATTTGCCCTTTTGGTGGGGGGGGGGAGTTTGCACTGATCCTTTCAGCTAGGATGCTGGCAATGTCTGTGGGTTTGGTGTATTTTTTGTCATTTTGGACTAATTCTGAGCATATCTGGGAATTCCCACCCAGGTTTCTAACATAACTAAAGAAAGCCTTGTGATTATCCTTAGTGTCCTGTGCAATTTTTCTCTCGAAGCTGGCCTTAGACGATTTTATAAGTGCCCGTAGTTTTTTGCTAATACTGATCAGAGATGCCTTCCCTTTTTGGGATTTTGCTCTATCATGTAGTAGCTTTCTCCTTCTATTGTATAGTTTGTTTATGGCTGGGGTCCACCAGACAGGACGTCTGCCTTTGGAGGATTGGGTCTTGGTTTTATTTGGGATTGCATGATCCATGCATTCCTGAAGGTGTTCATAGAATGCGTTTATAAAGGATTCTGCGGTCTGGGCCGTATTTTCCACAGGCCCGGGGGCTTTGAAGGATTCCACCTCAGTTTTGAGGCGTGTGAAAAGATATTTGTGGGTGTCTTGCAACCTGTAGTATCTGTCAGGTTTCCTGGGTACTGGGAGGAGTGAATCTGGTGAAAAGGCAGATTCCAGGAAAACATCCTCCAGTACATCCATGTTAGGTGGAATGGCCAGAGGTTTGTGCTGGGGCAGGTCAAGGAACTCTCTTAGTCTCTTCTTAGACTGAGGGTAGTCCTGGACCTCCCATTGAAAGTGTTCTCTGAGGGAATTTAAGGTTTCCCCAAAAGAAAGGTCCTCGGGGAGGGAAGGCAGATGGAATGGGATCATCAGCATCAGAGTCCTCAAATGGTGCAATGGGCTGGTCTTCCATGTCTGACTCCTCAAGGACAGATTCTTCTGATTCCTGGTCAGTGAAGACCTCAGGGGAGGTGTCCTTTTTTCTTTTGGCTGAGGTGGGAGGATGGGGCTGGCTTCCCCTAATAAGAGTCATAAGTCTTCTGCCATTCTGAGCAGTTGCTGCGACTGAGGGGCAGGCTGGCTAGGTGAAGGTCGGTAGCTGGGTTCTTGGGGAGGGACCTTTTTGGGGTTAGTCTTAGGCTTGGGCTTGGATGGGTCTGCAGTCCTATACAAAGTGAGTTTAACCAGCGGTGTTTTCGGTCTGAGCCTGGCTTTGATAGTTGGAGGTGTCTCCGTGGAAGCCGATGCCTGCAAAGTGACTCCAGGCCCGACTGCATGAGAATGAGGTGACATAGCAGCAGGAAGAGGTGGATCCAGCAGCATATCAGACTTTGAATGGGTCTCAGTAGATAGAGGCCTGTGATGGTTCCTCGGCTGGCATAAGGGGCTGCAAAGGTGCGTCACTGAGTTCAGCTGTAGCACATAGTTGAAAATTACCAGACGTTTGACCTGAGTCAGAAGGCCTAACCTTTAGAGGTCTGTCTTTATCCTTGTCTTTCTTCTTTCTAGGTAAGTCAGTAGCCGGTTGAGAGTCCGACGCCATATCGTGTTGAGGAAAAGACACAATAAAATGCCAAGATACAATTTCAGCTCTTCTTCTTATGGTTCTAGCATTAAACGGCACAGAACCAACACGGATCTGCTTTCCACAACTGAGACAAGTATTGACTTTCTCTGACATCAGTTAAAAACAAGAAAATGTTGCCAACGAGGCACTTAGCTTTAGACAGTTTTCCTCACTCTGGCAACAGCCAACCGAAGCACTCGCAAAATTGCTTCTGCTTTGGGCTTCACGGTAAGAAAGACTGATGTA
This sequence comes from Protopterus annectens, assembly GCF_019279795.1. Classification (NCBI taxonomy): domain Eukaryota; kingdom Metazoa; phylum Chordata; order Ceratodontiformes; family Protopteridae; genus Protopterus; species Protopterus annectens. Next base: position 871,906,419 of record NC_056750.1, on the reverse strand, counting down.
ATGGTGTCAGCTGTCACCTTTTATAGCCCTGATGACCTGACATCAGCCACAGTCTCTGAACAGCCAATGCAGGAGGGAAATCCTTTACTCTGGTATTCAGGCCGGCTGAGGGCTACCAAGCAGGGATAACCCACAAGTGATGACTGTAAAGGTGAAACATGAAGAATACCTATCTAATAAAAAACTTAGCAACTCTTCTCTACAATGGTTGTCACTAAGACAACAGTGTGTAAAGTGGCAAACCTCTCATTCACCATGTCTCAAAACAAAACAGGAGTCCCTCAGGGCTCTATTCTTGGGTCCCTTCTATTTAACATCTTTATTAACAACCTCCATACAGCCTCCTGCAAAGGTAGCATTATCCAATATGCAGACAATTCCAACCACTGGATCCACAGCAAAAAATATTACTCAACTAAAAATAATAACACAAACTGCTTTTACTTCCATTGAAACCTGGCTCAACAATGCAAATATTTTACTAAACCTAAACAAAACCAAACTACTTATCTTCAAATCTAAACCATACCCTACTGATTTTAAAATATATTCCCTCAATAACACAGAAATAGAACTTGTTCTCCACATCAAACTGCTGGGGGTCATTATAGTCAATAAACAAACTTTTGATCTGCATATCCAAAATACCAACAAAAAACACACCAAAACCTTGGAATTCTATATAGACACAAACGTTTCATGAGCACAAACACAAAAACAATACTAACATCCATATACCTCCTTACTATACTGTACCCTTAGCCAACCTTCAAATCACACTAACAAATAAACTAGAATCCTGTTATAATAAAATTGCCAAATTAGCAACAGGTCTGCTATTCCAAAAACATAATTTTACTGCCCTTACTTCCCTTAACTGGATGAATCTTTCCCAACAATTCAACTACCAGCAGCTAACCGTGGCCCATAAAATAATCAACAATCCAGGAAAAATGCCATTCCATAAATAGTGTACTTCAAATCTATATTCCCACTGAGCTCTACATTCAGAAGATAAACAATTATTAATTCTATATAAGCCAAATAAAACTGCAGGACAATCTTTATTCCTACTCAGTTACCAAGTTATGGAACACACTACCAATAGACATTAGGGCCACACAGAATCACAGAAAATTTAAATTCAAGCTAAAACAACTACTTGAGTCAAGCAACTTTCACTGTAAAAAACAAGCTAATCATAAACAACCATGCTATAAGCCCAACATTCATCTTTTCTTATCTGCTCCTTCGCCATCATCTTATTACAAAAATATACCTGTAATGTACTGATTACTACTCATATCTAAACAACTCCTCATCTTTCTACTTGTAAATATGTATATATAAAAATAAAAATGAAATTTGATAACATACAATCCTAACAAATATCAACAATGCCTGATCGTGGTATTGTGTTAAATGCCTTGGTCAGGTTGAGGTAGGCAGTGTGAAACATTTTGCCCTCATCCATTGCTTTGGTGACCTTCTCAAAGAAGTCCACCAGGTTGAATAGGCATGTCCTGTCCTTGATGAAACCAAATTGGGTTGAGTCCAGTGTCTGAAGGTATACAATATCATTATTGATCATGCCCCATAATAATGTTTTCCATTGCTTTGCATATGAGACTAGTGATACTTATAGGTTTATAGGTGTGTACTAGATCATCCTGGAGCCTTTACAAGCCTAGTCCATACAGATGCCCTGTAGTTTCCAAGGTCTACAGATGGCCCACCTTTGTGTAGAGGGATGACTGCTGCTACTCTCCTTTCATGAGGAAAAAAGGCAGTTTGGAGGCTGCAGTCAAATAGCAATTCCAGAGGGCTTGATAGGTCATGTTTCATGCTATTTAGAAGGCATCCTGGTTATTGTCTGAGCCCACTGATGCAGCATTCTTAACTTTAGAGAGGGCATTAAGGGTCTCTTCCCTAGTGATAGCAGGGGGAGTTCTATCTGATATTTCTTGAGGGAAGGTTGAGGGAGAGAGGGGTAAAGGTGTAGATGAATTTGTCTGCCAGCAGGTTTGCTATATCTTACGGCTCAGTATAGGTGGCTGCATTTACAATGAGCTCTGCACACAATTGTGTATTTCCTTTGAGGTTGTGGACATAGCTAAAGAGTGCCTTGTGGTTGTCCTTGATCTGGGAGGCCAAATTTACCTCAAACTTGGCTTTGGTAGACTTTATTTGTCCTTTGAGTTGTTTGTTTAGTTTGCTGAGAATGCTTTTACTGTGCTGGGTGTTGCACCTCCTAATTTTTGCCATGATTTTCTTCCTTCTGTTATACAGCCTACTGATGTTGCAATTGCACCAGGGTGGCTTGTTTTTTTGAGTTAGTTCTGTACTTCTTCCTGGTGGGTAGAACTGCCTCAATGCAGCTATTAACATGCTTGTACAGGGTTTCTCTGAAAAGTTATGTGTAGATAGCAGTGTTCTTAAGGTTTATGGGGGCTTGAAACTTTAACAGGTTATCACCTACATGTAGGAAGTTAGCCTTAGAGTAGTTCCTGAATATTCCATTGTTAGCTGCAGTTCCAGGTTTTATTTTTACAACAAAGGAGACCATTTTGTGATCTGATCTTACTAGAGAAGACATCACATTATGGGGTGTGCAGCACCCTCCCATATTAGTGAGGACCAGATCCAGTATGGTTGCACCCCTAGTTGGTGTATTTACAATGCCATCCAGGAAGTCTATGTTTACAAAGTCCAGAAATCTCTTGACCTGTACATTTGGTGCCATATATGTTTCCCAGTTAATAGTGGGGTAATTAAAGTGGTACTGGGATGGATGGTGAGTGTCTCCAATAAGTTTAAATGCATGGTATGGGTTTCCTGGGTCATAGACAGGGACCTACAGCCTGTAATAAAGTGGTATTGGATTTTACTTATGGTGGGTTGAATAAGCTCAAGTGTATTGTCCTGACTGACCAGCATTGAGGCATTTATTTTTGATGTAAATCGAGACCCCTCCACCTTTAGTCCCTGTCTGTGTAGTAGCTGGTCTAAATGTGTGGAAAGCATTATAACCTTGTATTGTTGGTGTGATCTCCGTGGCTTTAAACCTTGTGTCAGTGACCACACTGACATCAACACTCGCTAGGGTGAAGAGAGCTTCTAGGGAGTGTATTTTTATGTTTAGACTCCTAGCACTGAGCAGTAATACCTTTAGATTTTCTTAGCACTATGTTTCAAGTACTTTCCATTTGAAATTGCCTATGGGGGGAGAACAATATTTTACCTAATATTCAATGCAGACCATCCCTGGCAAAGCAGCGTGGTCTGTTGACCATCTCCTTCCATGTTGGCAAATATTGCACCCCCTTATAATGACAAAAGAAACTTAACCAATTATTAAAGTCAGTCATCTTCTGTTTGTACTATGGCATCATCCGTGGAGAAGGTAAAATGCTGCTCAATGCTAGGCTCATACCAGCCTGGGACACATATTCCAAGAGATCCATGATGTCTCTCTTCATATAATTTAGGGAAGTACATCGCAGGTCATTTACACCAACATACACTATGAATGAGTCATACTGGTACTTGTGGTCCAGTGACCGGAGTGCATGTGTAATATGGTGGATCCTGGCCTCTGATAAGCTAGAGTTTCTCCTTACTCAGCTTGATGAGAGGGACATCAGTGTATCTCACAATGGAGTCTCCAATGACTAGAATGTTGGGTTCTGTGGTGACTTGCCTTATGGGCTTAGCAGTAGAGGCTCCATGAGATGTGGCCATATGTGTTGATGTGAGTGCTGTTTTGAAAAGAGTGCATTTGGGGCTGCTGAGTGTATTTGTTATGTGTACTTCATCTAGGTAATCTTTGGGGTTTAGAAAGTTTACATTTAAGTACCTCAGCATATGTGGGTCTATATGTCTGCTGTGAATTGTGTGTGATGGGTGCATTGTGTGTACTACTGACAACCTTATTGACATTTGGAGTGCTTTTATGTGAGAGCTTTGCCTCCAGTGACATTGTGTGAAAACATTTCACGTAACATATCAGTTTGTTTGAGAATCACTGATTGTCAGTAAACATAAGGCAATTTCTTCATTGCCTCAGGATGTCTTATCCACCAAGCTGATAACAAAGACAGTGGGAAAGTTCATACCCATGGCAACAGACCTTTTTTATTGATTAGGTAGATGGAGTGAGAATACAAAGTAATGTCAGGAGTATCTGATTTGCAACTCTGGGGGCAGTGCTTATCACTGCAAACTAGTTGTCTTGTGTGCAGCTAGGTATTAGAGCAATTTCAATAGTGCTTTTACAGGAAAAATGTCAACTTAATGCGTCTCTGCATATACAGGACACTGCAAAACACTTGAGGAGAAAATGAAAAGTACAGCCTGATGATTTATGGATAGTGTATTTAGGTAGCCATTCTGAAGTTAATCAAACAGTACTTACTATAAAGAAAGAATTAGCTTGTCAAGAATGATGAAAAGAGGGGAGATGTTTGAATGGCCATGGCTACTACTTGCCAGAAGCAAAACATAAGCACCAATCCCAAGATGAGATGCAGGCCAAAGTCTGTTTGGTGATCCACGGTCTTGTCCCAGATGATGCAAGAATCTGTAGGCTTGTGTAGTCTTTTCCTGATAGATGCCTTCAATAGCAACCAGACCAATCAGGGACTTCAAGCACAGGCACTCACAGCCCAACCAGAAACAGTCAAGAATCAATGCAATCTGCTCTTACTCTCACCACGGATACAATATAAGCACAAATTCCAAGCTGGCAACCATGAAGCAGTTATCAGGCTTTCTGCTGATCAGCAGTCTCCAGGTTATAATGTCCCTTCTATCACCAGGAGTGAAGCAGAAGCATGGATCCCAAGATGACTACTGTTGTTGCTCAGTCTCATGTCCTAGTTCAGAAGCATGGATCCCAAGATGACTACTGTTGTTGCTCAGTCTCATGTCCTAGTTCAGAAGCATGGATCCCAAGATGACTACTGTTGTTGCTCAGTCTCATGTCCTAGTTCAGAAGCATGGATCCCAAGATGACTACTGTTGTTGCTCAGTCTCATGTCCTAGTTCAGAAGCATGGATCCCAAGATGACTACTGTTGTTGCTCAGTCTCATGTCCTAGTTCAGAAGCATGGATCCCAAGATGACTACTGTTGTTGCTCAGTCTGATGTCCTAGTTCAGAAGCATGGATCCCAAGATGACTACTGTTGTTGCTCAGTCTGATGTCCTAGTTCAGAAACACGGATCCCAAGATGACTACTGTTGTTGCTCAGTCTGATGTCCTAGTTCAGAAGCACGGATCCCAAGATGACTACTGTTGTTGCTCAGTCTGATGTCCTAGTTCAGAAGCACGGATCCCGATTCAAAGATGGCTGCCATTCTGTAAACACTGCTGACCTGCAGCTCCTCAATAAACCTGAGAAAAATCTGTAACCTGAGTCGAAACCAAGAAGTTTGAACATCAAATTAAAGTAAAAAAAGATGCATCTACACTTAATTAATCTATAACCAGGAAAAAAAGTGGAAAAAAAAGTCTTTATCTATCAGGATTCCAAGTGATTAGCTACCTCTGAAGAGAGAAATAAACAAAGGACTGTCTGCATTCTTCATTTTACCTGTCAGCTTGGGGAAAGGAAAATGTCACAAGAAGGAAAAAGCATGGAAACGACTACTACCAAAACAAAGCTGTCGGAATTACAGTCACCAGTAAAGGATGGGAGTGTGAAAAAACAAAGAATTACTAGACAGCAGGAACAACAGAAACCAGAGACTAGATCTAAAACTGATCAGCCACTGAACATGGACGATATCAAACATGCTTTATTGCCTATACAAGAAGCTTTAAAGGACCTGACTACTCAAATACAAACTTTTGGAGTTTTATGTAATCAGTTGCTGCAGAGGATGGACAAAACAGAGGCTAGAATTTCAGAAACAGAGAACAAAATAGACTTGCTGGAGAAGAAAACAAAGGTACATGATGTGGAGTTACAAGCCATGCAAAGCAAACTTATTGATTTAGAAGCGAGGTCTAGAAGAAATAATATTATTATTAGAGGGATCCCTGAAAACATTCAGTATGCAGAGCTAATACCAACTATAACACAAATACTTGAAGTTTTGTTAAGTGATGCTGATGGAGTGAAACAAATTGTTATCGAAAGGGCACACAGAGCACTGAGAGAGGTACAAGCTTCTAATATGCCTAGACCTGTATATGCTAAGATATTGAACTTTCAAGATGTTAGCAAAATACTTTTTACTGCAAAAAAGAATGGTGGCTTTGTTATGTGGAAAAATAGTAAAATATCTCTGGCTCAGGATTTAATACTGCAAGTAAGACAAGCTAGGCAGTCTTTATTTGCATACTGTAAATTTCTGATTGACAAGCAAATTAAATTCCAGATGAAATATCCTAATGTGCTTACATTTATGGTGGATGGGATTAAATATTCTGTCTCTACTAAAAACGAGGCAAAGGGAGTGTTTCTGAAGGTTTTTAAAGTTTTACCTGCATCAGAGGGCTGAAAGAAACTTCCGTTGAGACTGGCATGCTCCTGAGGTCAGATCCAGTATCTACTATACTTCAAGGCTTAGGTAATCCTTTGTTCCCTGCTTAAGTCGTTTAGGCCTCTGTAAAAGCAATAAAACTGTTTATTTGCGATAATCCGAGGGTCTGCTGGCCGTTTTCTGAACTTTTATGACGTCTACGAACTTTTTTCGTCGAGTGGTAAACAGGAAATCTCTTGAATGCAGCTGAGAGTGTGGATTTCGATGTAACACTTCCTGTGGTCCAGCTGCGAAAGCGGTCCCCCGTCGCGAGTATTACTGATGGTTTCCTGGTTTGAGAAGCTGAAAAGAACTGACATAATGTGTTAATGTTTTTTTAACAAGTAAATAACATTAGAATATGTACGTGAAGCATATAATAACATCTGTTTTTCCTGTTTTTTTTTTCCTTATGCTTATAATGTTGAACCAAATTATATTTTTACAATATCTGCAGTGGGTGTAAGGTATAGCATTATATATATGAATATAAATAGGTAAATAGTGGCTATTGGGTGGTGTTAATCAGACAACTAATGTCAGTATAGTTAGGAACTAAAGCATGCAATTGCAAAACTTTGATAATTGGTAGTTGCAGGCACTGTGTATGGTACAGAATTATAATGTGGGATGCATTTATTTTTTTCTGTCTGTGTTTTTTTTTTTTGTTGTTTTCTTTTTTCTTTCTTTCTCTCTCTCAATAAAAGTGGTATATAAATAATGATTGTACCAAAAGAGGTATTTGGGGTAGGTATAAGTAGCTAGTTAATATATAAATTTTTTTTCTTTAAATGGTAATAATACCTTACAATAGAGATTTGCTTAATTAATAGTTGGAATCTAAGCTGTAGAGCAATAGCAGTGTTTGTTAGGGAATGTTTAGTTTAGATTTTGTAGTAGCTAAGTTAGAATATATAGGTTGTAAGTTTAGGAAATGTTTTAAGTTTTATTACATGAAGCTTTTAAATATGTTTGTGTTTCTAACCTTGTTCATGTTTTTTTACATACCAGACCTATATAAGTCCTGGTCCAGGGGTAAAGTGGGTAGGCACTGGTTGGGGACGGGATGTAGGAAATGCTTCCAGATTATGTTTAGTATGCAGTTAATACATATCCATTGGATAATTTCCCTTTTATACTATTATTGGATAATTAGACCTGTCAATGTGGGAATTAGACTCATGGAACGTTAAAGGGCTCCAGAATTTGAAGAAGAGGAAGCTGTTACTACACATATTGCTACAGGACAAAGCACTGTTTGCATTTTTACAAGAAACACACTTGTTAAATGATCAGTGGGACGATATTAGGAAAAAGAACTGGATTAGAGCGGTAGTGGCATCAGAAGGTAAGACAAACAGTGCTGGAGTAGCTATAATTATTAAAACTCAATACAAAGACAAGATTTTAGACTCTAAAGTGGATCAAAATGGGCGATGGTGTTATGTTATTTTATCGGATAATGCGTTTGATAAACCTCTTTTACTTTTGAATATATATGCACCATGTAATGACCAACAAAGTTTCATAACATCATTATATCCAATCTTAACACAGTATGATGGTTATTATTTTATTGTGGGTGGGGATTGGAATACCTATCAAAATCCAAAGTTGGATAGGTCTTGTCCACAAAGAGCATTTAATAAGCAGGCCGGGATAGCATTAAATGACTTCAAGGAAGATTTTCAATTATATGACCCCTTTTGTTATGCACATAATATTAATAATGCAATTAAGTATACCTTCTATTCACCATGCCACAAAATGTGGTCTAGGATAGATTTTTTCTTGATATCCAAAGCATTAATTAATTTGGAACCAGTAGTGGTGATACATACTCGATATCTATCGGATCACTCAAAAATTTCGTTAAGGTTTTCTAAAGATTTAAAAGATATAAGAATGCATAGAGGTTATAATTGGTCACTTAATCCAAATTTGTTAAATAAAAAGGATATAATAGATGGAATTGTAAAATATCTGAAAGGTTTAACAGATAGGATGAAGCTTCAGGAACATACTCCTGATATTGAATGGGCAGCAGCTAAATCTCAAATTAGAGGATTTCTTTTGCAAAAAGCCTCATATTATAAGAAAAGGCAAAACAATGATATTCAAAAATTAGAAACAAAAGTGAAGCTACTAGAAAGAACTGATTCAGAATTTTAATGCTCAAACAGAGAAGGAAATGTTGAAATGTCAAAGGGATCTCTTCTTGCTGCATAATAGTAGAGTAACACTTCAGGAGCATAGGTGTTTAGTGAAATATGCCAATAATGTTCAAATACCATCAAAAGCATTGGCAAGGATTATAAATCAATCGAAAACAACAGTACATATTTCGGAAATACAATGCAATGACACAGTGTATTCTAAAACTGAGGATATTATTGATATTTTCGAAAAAAATTATACCAAGGTTTATGAGGGTCAAATTGATAGGTCTATGCATAAACAGAATAAAAGATTCTTGCAAAAAAATTAATTTTCCAAAATTAGAAGAGTCTGCAAGGTGATCTGATTAAACCTATATCTTCAGAGGAAATAGTATATGTAATTCAACATATGAAAGTACATAAGTCACCAGGTCCTGATGGTTTGACAGTTGAATTTTATAAAGAGTTTGTTGATAGTTTTGGTAAAATATTGTCTCATGTATTTAACTACATAATCAGAAATAAAATTAGTGACCCTCACCTTAATGCATCAAAAACAATCTTTATACATAAAGCTAATTCAGACCCCCAAAGCCCGGATAATTACAGGCCAATAGCATTAATAAATGTGGATATGAAAATTCTCACTACCATTATAGCATGTAGATTAACAAAGATTATGATCCATTTAATTTCTAAGGAACAGGCTGGATTTATGGCAACTAGACAAACTAGTGATAACACACTTACACTACATAATATGATGATGTATGCTAAACAAAACAACTGTAATATTTATGCCCTTATAATAGATGCTCAGAAAGCATTTGATAGAGTGGATATAAACTTTTTGTTTGATGTGTTGCCTTATTTCAATATGCCACAGGAATCTATTCAGATACTACAAATATTATATAGTAATCCATATACTACGTTATATATTAATAGGAGTTATTCTAAAAGAATACAGATTAAAAATGGTACACGGCAGGGTTGCCCTTTGTCCCCCTTATTGTTTAACCTTTATTTGGAACCTTTATTTTTATATATTAAGCAAAATTTGTATCATAATGCACCAATACTTTATAGGAATAAATTAGTAATGTCGGCATTTGCTGATGATCTTATTATTTATTGTACAACCCCAATTTCTGTTAGTGAAAAGATATTAAATGTTATAAACGAATTTTCAGAAGTCTCTAATTACAAAATTAATTTGGAGAAAACTAGTATTTTCCCGTTAAGAACCCCTAAACCTTTTTCATTAATGTCCCTGTTGGGGAAGGTATCATGTAAAGAAAATATCAAATATTTGGGTATTAGCTTCTCTACGGATAATAAGGACTTTTATAGTAATAATATTAAATGAGTATGGGAACTAATAGTAGCTGATTGTGGCAGATGGAGGAATTTAAGACTACCGGTATTGGCAAAAGTATCAATAGTGAAAATGAATATATTACCACGAATGTTATATATCTTTAGGTCTGCTCAAGTATCAATTACAAAGACAGTTTTTAAACAAATTCATAAAGATCTAGCTAAATTTATTTGGGAGCCAAAGAAAACTAGAATATCGTATGAGAAATTAATGACCCCAAAGAGTAGAGGAGGACTTGAGTTACCGAATTTTGAAGTATACTATTTAATTGTGAACGCCAACAGGTGTTTAAGAATTGCTAATTACGAGGTAATTAGTACAAAGTGGATACCAACTTGGGTGGTCTTGAATTACAAGCATATTCTAGAGCGGAACATAAATCCTAAAGCTTTACCCTTTTTGGATAAAACTAGTTTGATAAAGTATGGGATTATGGACCACTTCAAAACATATGTGTCATCTTTGCAAAATTTATTCCAATCAGTAGACTTGTTGCAATATATGATGGTTTTTCAGCCTTTCCATAGGAATCCCAATTTTAAACTAAATAATCAGTTGATTGATCTTAGTAAATTCCCATTAATAGTTAATTTGACTCTGATTGATGTTTTTAATAAATTTCATTTATCGGCTTCGCAAGTTAGGCAGGAATTGAATCTTCCTACGAGTTATATGGTTGTCATGAGACAAATCAGAGAACTTGCTCTGAGTCATTTTGAAAACTTTAAACCGGTAGTTGGAATTGTGGATATATGCTCTGAATTGTGGCAGACTCTCCAACAGGAGGTCAAATTTATAACAACAAATAAATTAATTAAAGATTTAAAATTCCAGGATAAAATTCTGTTGTCAGGGTATTGGGTAAACAAAATGACAGTAGCAGATAATCAGGTATTAAAAGCAATTGATTTAACAATAAAATCGGTCTCTTTTCAAAAATTGATGTATACGCAGTTGATGATTTGGAATAATGCTTATTATACTCATCTTAGGTTACATAAATTTAATCCTAGGAATTCTCCAACTTGTCCATATTGCACAAATCAAACGGCGGATCTTCTTCATATGTTCTGGAGCTGCAAGTGTATATATATAAACTTTGGAACTCTCTTAGAACACAACTACAAAAGATGGGTTATCAAAGTTCAACGTTATCATGGGAATTTATGATTCTACATGTTCCTTCAAGAGAGCTCTCTAGGTCACAAACTATAGTATGTATGAATATTTTTTTGCTGATGAAGTTATATATAGCTACAAATTGGTTAGAACCAGATAAGACATCATGGGATAATTTCAAGCTTGTGGCTATAAAGCATATATTAGCACATAAATTAATCCTGAAGCAAAGTAACAAAAATATTAATAACCCGAAAATATGGGAAAAGGTTTTTAACATTATATTAGCATAATACTGTTATTAGGAATATATTAAAGTTTGGATGTATATGTGGAGGAAACAATGTTTTGAAAATATGTATGATATGTATGGACGCAAAGTACTTCTACAAATGTTTTGCCTTTGTTTTTCTTCCCTGGTGTCTTCTTTTTTGGAATAATGACGATTTTTATATGGAAGCATTTCATGTAGATATTGTATATAGTTTTGATAGTAATAGTAGTGAATTATGTGTGTGATTTTATTGTATTTTGAAAATATATATCAATAAAAATTTATTATGGGAAAAAAAAAGAAGCACGGATCCCAAGATGACTACTGTTGTTGCTCAGTCTGATGTCCTAGTTCAGAAGCACGGATCCCAAGATGACTACTGTTGTTGCTCAGTCTCATGCCTAGTTCAGAAGCACAGATCCCAAGATGACTACTATTGTTGCTCAGTCTCATGTCCTAGTTCAGAAGCATGGATCCCAAGATGACTACTGTTGTTGCTCAGTCTCATGTCCTAGTTCAGAAGCATGGATCCCAAGATGACTACTGTTGTTGCTCAGTCTCATGTCCTAGTTCAGAAGCACGAATCCCAAGATGACTACTGTTGTTGCTCAGTCTCATGTCCTAGTTCAGAAGCACGGATCCCAAGATGACTACTGTTGTTGCTCAGTCTGATGTCCTAGTTTTCTTGGATGGTGTATTTTTTTAAACACCAACTGGTAGGAATTATAGTTATCCTCCTTACTCAGTTTTTTATGACAGGCACATTTATAGGGCTAGCAAGTACATTTTTTTACAGGATTTATTCTGCCGTCTTTATATTACATAAAGCAGAAGTTGCTTTAACAATGAAATTAACAATCATTAACAATGAAATTAACAATCTTTAACAATGAAATTACCAACTAAAATCATTCAGTCGCTGACCATCATGAAATATTTCCTGAGAAATGTGGTAAACAATTTCAAATTCTTTCAGAGATATGGGCCTATACTTGCAGGTAATGCCAGAAGATCTGCTTAGCCATAAGGCTACCCTATTTTGACATTTTTTTGTTTCAGGGATTGTCCTAATTGTGGGAGGAGCTCAGAAGTTGCATTTTTACTTGCAGCACACATTTAATATGATTGAGCTGTCTCTGCACAGTGACTATTACTCTGTGACTAGTTTTGATTTTCCCCACCTTTCCTATCCTCTCCTTCATATCCTCTTAAATCCAATCACTCTTGAGTTGCCCAGGCCTTCTATAAATGTGACTTAGAGTCTGATCTCACCTATTGATACAGGTGATATATTGGGAAGTTTCTCCTTGTAGATTGCTAAAGTCTTGAGTTACCCTTCCTTTTACCCACTAGGTCCACGGTACATTACCTAAAGTAATGACCCTTCTTTTTCATCCTACTTTTAAAATCTCTGACCTAGTTCCTAGTACTGTCCTACAAAAGAGTAGAAAAGGCTTAGCTCATAAACAGGACAGAATGATAAAAGAAGATCAGGACACCTATGTATACTTGCAGGCTTTACTGCTGCACTGCATTTAGCTGTGCTCCTTAACACTACGCAGAATGGGAGGGGGAATGTCAGACAAGCTCTTGGAACACTTGGCACCTAAGAGTGGCATGTGTTTGTCTGGGACCAACAACTATGTTTGTTTTGTTAAGACTGCTGTGTTGTGGCTCATCTTGCACCTGGTATCTGTCCACCCTGCTCAGCTCTAAGTTACAGAGCATTAGATAGAGTTCCATTTTTTTATCTATCCAAGCTTGACAAGCCAGAACCCCCCCCCACTTCTAACTTCTAGAACAAAAGAAAAACGAAAGAAAAAAGGTCTGCTGCCATTCTCATATAATAGAACAGAAAACAAAAACCAAAGCAATAAAGAGAAGGAGAGCATTTCTGTGCTGACATTCTCCACAACTAACTGCACTTTGGGCTTATGTTTAGGGGAAGCCATGCTTTCTTGGAATGTTCTGCACTTGGCAATTAAAAGCACTTTTAAACCAAACGTCAGTCATCATTTTTGACAGATTTGCGTGGGTCATTTAAAGAGAGTTGTGTCACTCGGTGTGCCATATAGTACGACTGTGTTTTGGGGCATTTCCATAGATGGAGAGAAAACCTCTGGCCACCTTTGGAACACATGGCACCTGACTAATTGCACTGTGCAGTGCTAGTGGTATATAAGCCATGCCTCCCCTACAGTTAGAATCCAACTCCAAATACGACACAAAATTAAGGTAAGCAAACTCGCCTTATCTACCTTTTATGTATTTTGTATTTTGGGACTACAGCTTACTGACCATCCCATAAGGTTAAACCTGGTTCTCTTTTCTCAGGTAGTCCCTCCTGTTGCTTACGTTTGAATTTTCTGCTACCCCTACTGTTCTGTTACTGTTTAGTCCTCTGCCACTCTGTAGTGTTGAAACCAGTGTAGAGCATATCTGACTTAATAGATTTTATTTCTCGCTATTATTGTACATCACTGTTTTGCAGTATGTTTTCTACCAATACTTACAGTAAATGTCCGAAGCTTTTTGGAAATCTTGTCCTTTGCTGCTGCTCTCCTTATTGCTGTAACACCAAATGAACTGCATTCATACCTCTCAAGTGTACCTCATTATGAAGAACGTACCTTATTTGGGGTTTTAAAAAGTTCATGCTCCTTGAAGTTCCTCAAAGTTCCACATTGAAAGAGTCTGTCACACATTCAGTGTTAGGAATTATTTAAGTGAAATCCATGGTGAATAGAAATGAATCATATTAATTCATTAAACGATCTGCTTTATAAGTAAAACCAGCATATTTGAACCATTCTATGACCTTCCTAGTAGAAGTTGTTAGTAAGCCATTAGTATGTGTTCCACATTTTGCCCATTTGTTCCACATTATGAGGGCGAGTGTTCCTCATTTTGGAGATGGAAGGTTGAGAGCTATGACTGCATTAAGTGAACTGATCTGACTAACCTAAAGCTTTGATCTCGCTACTGTATTTTGTCAGCTGTTGGATCCCTTTCCATGACCATTGCTGTTTGTTTGCTTCTGTTTCATTGGCTATCTTGCTGTGCTGTACAGTTGCTGTGCACATCCGCTGCTGATGCACTAACTCAGTTGCATTACTGAGCCACTCTGACAAAACATTACTGAAAACTTGCTATTACATTTTTCAGCTAATGAAAATGTTTTGGGGACTGCTGTTCTGGGAGATATGCTCCTATGACCACAGTATATGGTGAAGCTATAGCATTCGATTTTCTATAGCTGTATTGTGGTGCGGAGCCATAACTAGGCCGGGTGAAGGAAGTAACTGCCCCAGATGGAGTGAAATAGGCAAGTGTGGGAATGCCGTACAGGCACTGATATTTATGAATGTCAATACTGTGTCTATGTCACAGCTGAAGCACTATGTGCGGTGATGTGATTTAACCATATTGCCCGATAAAAATAGCATAATACTTTTTTTGTGAAGGGGCAAGAATGTAGCACAACATAAGTGGATTGTTTGGCCATACATGCTGTATGTTATAGGTTTCTGTGCATTCTGCAAAAATGTTACATTACACATACGGCTTTCTACCGATAATACAAAAATAGAAATAAAATGGGACATGCTATCACTTGCCAGGGGGTACTAAGCAGCCCATTGTACAGAAATTTGCAATGGGACTACAGGGTTAAAGAGGAAATTTATCACACTCATAGGTTCATAGGTAAGTACTAAGCTATCTGCCCAAGGGCATTTATAAGCCTACCCAGAGTGTGTCAGCTTTCGCCACCCCATTGATTAATTAACTGAGCCTCTATCAAGAAGAGCCAATGAAATGATCCCAGGAGTGTATTTTCTGTTACCCATCCACTCGTCAAAGTTTCTCTTGAAGAGTGTTAGTGAGGGGCTCTGCCTAATGTAGTTAGGAATTTTGTTCCAAAGCATGGGGAGTCTCTGTGACAGGAATCTATCCCTCCAGCATATTCTATTTATTGTTGTGGCGAAGTTTAACTCACTGGAGTGATTGGCTCGCAGTGACTTGGATTTCTTTAGGTGAAGCATGTCCATCAATTCTGAGTTGGACATGGCTTTGTAAGTCAGGCAGAGATCACCTCTGAGTAAGCGATATGCCACTGAGTACAGCCAGACTTTTTCCAGTCGGGCTGCATAGGACATATGTTTGAGGCCAGTAATCCTCTTGGTGAGGTACTTTTGTGGTCTTTCCAGCTGTTGGAAGTGTCTTGTGAGGTATATCCCAAATGGGGCATTGTACTCTATGATGGGTCTGATGAGTGACGAGTATAGGGGCACTATTACCTCTCTATTTCTAGATGCGAACCCTTTAGTAGTTAGATGGGCTACACAGAAGGATTTCCTAACTACTTTGGCAATATGATTGTCAAAGGAGAGATTACTATCTACCTGGGTCCCCAGATCTCTTATGTATTAAGGGGGCTGCCACCTATGTGGTAATTCATGGGTGTTTTGTTTTTCCAAAACGGGATGACTATGCATTTTTTGGCATTTAGCTTGAGACTATGACTTTGACACCAGGCGTCCGTCTCAGTAAGGCCCTTTTGGGGAATGTCCTTGTCAGCCAGAGAGTCAATTATGGCTTCCAGTTTGCAGTCATTGGTGAACTTGGTTAGCCATAGTCCTCCTGTGTTTACCTGTACTTCTGAGAGGTATATGCCAAACAGTAGGGGTCCCAGGACCGAGCCTTGTGGGACCTGGAGTTGGACCTGGAGCCGTGCGAGTTCTGTCTTTAAGCCTGTTGGCAATCCATCTCATGATGTTGGGGTTTATGCTCAGACTGGTGAGTTTTTCTAAAATTCCCGAGTGGGGAATGGTGTCAAAAGCCTTGGCAAGGTCAAGGTAGGCTGTGTGAACCACTTTCCTCTCATCTATGGCCTTGGTGACTGTCTCTAAGAAATCAACCAGGTTTAGTAGGCATGATCTGCCCTTAACAAAGCCAAACTGGGTCGGGTCAAGTGTTTGGAGGTTCCCAATGTCTTTGTTAATGAGTTCCATGATGATGCGCTCCATAACCTTGCAGAACAGGCTAGTCAGGCTTATGGGGCGATAGTTACCATGGTCAGTTGTGGCCCTTCCTTTGTGGAGCGGAATAACCATTGCTGTGCACCATTCTATGGGCACGTAGCCTGTGGAGAGGCTGAGGTTGAACAGTGTGTTTAGGTGGGGGGGGTAAGATCGTTCTGTAGTTCGTGCAAGACGCAGCCTGGGACACCATCTGGCCCCACTGACGCTGTGCTTTTGGCTTTTGAAAGGGCTGTTTTCACTACACTTTTCCGGTATTGTTGGGGGCCCTTTTGGGGGTGAGAGGGGGGTGAAGTTTGTACTGAATCTATCTGCCAGAATGTTGACAATATCAGTAGGTTCAGTATATTTTGTGCTATTTTGCACTAGCTCAGAGCATATCTGTGAGTTGCCACTTAGATTCTTAACATAGCTAAAGAAGGCTTTGTGGTTATCTTTCGAATCCTTGGCTATTTTCCTTTCGAAGTTAGCCTTGGATGATTTTATGAGGGATCTCAGTTTCTTACTGATACTGATCAGGGATGTCTTTCCTTCTTGGGATTTGCTTTTTTTTCTAAACTAGTTCCCTCCTTCTATTGTATAGCCTGTTTATGGCAGGGGTCCACCAGACTGGTTTCCTTTTCTTAGTGGAGTGAGTCTTGGTTTTGCTAGGGATGGCACAATCCATGCATCCTTGTAGGTGCTCATAGAGTGCATTTTTAAAGGTTCCTCCTCAATAAAATATTGCTGTACACATTAGAAGGTTGCCCATTACAGGTATACACTTTTGGTGGCGTGACGTAAAGCAGATCACCAAGGTGAAAAGGAAGAGGACTTCGGGCAATAATCAACCGTTCCTCATTTTGGAGATGGAAGGTTGAGAGCTATGCCTGCATTAAGTGAACTGATCTGACTAACCTAAAGCTTTGATCTCCTTTACTGTATTTTGTCAGCTGTTGGATCCCTTTCCATGACCATTGCTGTTTGTTTGCTTCTGTTTCATTGGCTATCTTGCTGTGCTGTACAGTTGCTGTGCACATCCGCTGCTGATGCACTAACTCAGTTGCATTACTGAGCCACTCTGACAAAACATTACTGAAAACTTGCTATTACATTTTTCAGCTAATGAAAATGTTTTGGGGACTGCTGTTCTGGGAGATATGCTCCTATGACCACAGTATATGGTGAAGCTATAGCATTCGATTTTCTATAGCTGTATTGTGGTGCGGAGCCATAACTAGGCTGGGTGAAGGAAGTAACTGCCCCAGATGGAGTGAAATGGGCAAGTGTGGGAATGTCGTACAGGCACTGATATTTATGAATGTCAATACTGTGTCTATGTCACAGCTGAAGCACTATGTGCGGTGATGTGATTTAACCGTATTGCCCGATAAAAATAGCATAATACTTTTTTTGTGAAGGGGCAAGAATGTAGCACAACATAAGTGGATTGTTTGGCCATACATGCTGTATGTTATAGGTTTCTGAGCATTCTGCAAAAATGTTACATTACACATACGGCTTTCTACCGATAATACAAAAATAGAAATAAAATGGGACATGCTGTCACTTGCCATGGGGTACTAAGCAGCCCATTGTACAGAAATTTGCAATGGGAGTACAGGGTTAAAGAGGAAATTTATCACACTCATAGGTTCATAGGTAGGTACTAAGCTATCTGCCCGAGGGGATTTATAAGCCTAGCCAGAGTGTGTCAGCTTTCGCCACCCCATTGATTAATTAACTGAGCCTCTGTCAAGAAGAGCCAATGAAGTGATCCCAGGAGTGTATTTTCTGTTACCCATCCACTCGTCAAAGTTTCTCTTGAAGAGTGTTAGTGAGGGGCTCTGCCTAATGTAGTTAGGAATTTTGTTCCAAAGCATGGGGAGTCCCTGCGACAAGAATCTATCCCTCCAGCATATTCTATTTATTGTTGTGGCGAAGTTTAGCTCACTAGAGTGATTGGCTCGCAGTGACTTGGATTTCTTTAGGTGAAGTATGTCCATCAATTCAGAGTTAGACATGGCTTTGTAAGTCAGGCAGAGATCACCTCTGAGTAAGCGATATGCCACTGAGTACAGCCAGACTTTTTTCCAGTCGGGCTGCATAGGACATATGTTTGAGGCCAGTAATCCTCTTGGTGAGGTACTTTTGCGGTCTTTCCAGCTGTTGGAAGTGTCTTGTGAGGTACATCCCAAATGGGGCATTGCACTCTATGATGGGTCTGATGAGTGACGAGTATAGGGGCACTATAACCTCTCTATTTCTAGATGTGAACCCTTTAGTAGTTAGATGGGCTACACAGAAGGATTTCCTAACTACTTTGGCAATATGATTGTCAAAGGAGAGATTACTATCTACCTGGGTCCCCAGATCTCTTAAGTATTAAGGGGGCTGCCACCTATGTGGTAATTCCTGGGTGTTTTGTTTTCCCAAAACGGGATGACTATGCATTTTTTGGCATTTAGCTTGAGACCATAACTTTGACACCAGGCGTCCGTCTCAGTAAGGCCCTTTTGGAGAATTGTCCTTGTCAGCCAGAGAGTCAATTATGGCTCCCAGTTTGCAGTCATCGGTGAACTTGGTTAGCCATAGTCCTCCTGTGTTTACCTGTACTTCTGAGAGATATATACCAAACAGTAGGGGTCCCAGGACCGAGCCTTGTGGGACCTGGAGCCATGTGAGTTCTGTCTTTAAGCCAGTTGGTAATCCATCTCATGACGTTGGGGTTTATGTTCAGGCTGGTGAGTTTTTCTATAATTAATAATTAATTAATAATTAATAATAATTAATATTAATAATAATAATTAATAATTAAATTAAATTACATTAAATCTTCCTACCATACCTAACTACATATCTACCAAACACCACAAACTTGCTTACCCTAAGCTAAGTAAACAAAGAAATAAAAAATATATTGAAATCCTACATAAACAGTCCCAGCTCCAATATTTCTTATTGTTTCAATCACTATTAGATGGGGACATTCACCCTAACCCTGGCCCAAATAGCACAAACACTAATAGTTATATTAAACAAGACAAAGATTCTCCTATATCATCAAACACTTATACCAACTCTCTCACCATAGCTCATCTTAATATACGTAGCATTTGTAACAAGATCTCTCAACTCCATGCCCTTTTAGATGTTCACCATTTTGATATCTTATGTTTATCAGAAACTTGGCTAAAACCTACCATTAAGGATAATGAAATTACCCTCCCGGTATAATATCTTTAGACTGGACCGTAAAACCAAAAGGGAGGTGTAGCAATTCTGTACAAAGCACAACTACAAATTAGTATTATAAATCTTAACCTTACTCAGGACAATAATGCAGAAGTAATCAGCTCAAAACTTCAAATCAACCCTAATAAAGCTATTAACATAATTTGTGTATATCTCCCCCCAGGAAATAACACTAACACTCTAGAATGCATCCTGAGCTTGCTGTCAAACAACCTCCCCCAAGAAACAGTAGTTCTAGGTGACTTTAACATTGATTGGAATTCATTTAATAGTATAAACCCTACATCCCACATAAACCTATATGGCTTCTCTCAACTCATTAACTGTCCAACCAGAACTGATAAATCCAACAACCATGAATCTATTCTAGACTGGATTCTGATTAATACTCCCCAACAAACCTACCAGTCCGGTACCCTTCCAGATGATCTAAGTGACCATTCTTTAACTTATGTCATTAGACACAAAATCAACCTAACCTTACCTGCCACACTTAGAACACTAAGAACAAAAAAGACTTTTAACTCAGAACATTTTCTAGCTGATCTAAAATATTGTAATTGGTCCTCATTGAAATATCTTCCCCTTAATGAAGCAGTAGATTACTTTAACTCTACATTCTTATCAATTCTAGACCAACATGCCCCAACTCGTACCATCAGAACCAAATCAAAAGCACCCTGGCTAACTAATAATACTAGGCATAAAATCATTATTAGAAATAAATCATGGTCAAAATGGCGCACCACTAAAAATCAAACTGATCGTCAAAAATTTAGAGAGCTTAGAAACAGCACTAAAAAAGCTATCCTGACCGACAAAAAAAACTATTACCTTCAGCTGCAGAACATCACTAATAAGGAACCTAAAAAATTCTGGGCCAGTATTAATAATCTTCTGTCTCCAGGTCACTCCATTACACCTAATCCCCAGGACTCTAACCCAGAAAACCCTAAACAAACAGCAAATGACTTCAACTCATTCTTCACAAACACTATCCAAATACTAGCTAGTCATCTATCTCCTGATACCTCAAATCTTCCTCCATCCACATTAAATCCACCTCCTACCCTCCACTTACAACCAGTCTCTACCTCCTATATCACATCTCTGCTCCTAAAGTTAAAACCCACCACTCCCTCTGCAGACAAACTGCCTGCAGAATTCCTACAGATAGGTGCCAAAGCCTTAGCCTACCCTATTTCCATCCTGATCAATAGATCTATAAAGGAAGGAATCTCCCCCTCTATCTGGACAATATCTCATATCATCCCACTACATAAAGGAGGAAACTCTAATGATTTCTCTAACTTTCGTCCAATAGCTCTCCTCTCACCAATCGCAAAACTCATGGAAAAATGTATTCACAAACAAGTACTAAATCACCTTCCCAACAACAACTTACTGTCTAACTGTCAGCATGGTTTCAGACCCTCACACAGTACCACTACTGCTTTACTCTCCTTCACTAACTCCATTAACACTAACCGTAACAATAACTATCTATCTTCCTCTGTCTTCATCGACCTATCCAAAGCTTTTGATATGGTGAATCATAAACTTTTACTACATATCCTACAATCACTGGCTCTTGATCATCTTGCCTTGTCCTGGTTTGCATCTTACCTAGAAAATCGCCAGCAGGCAGTACTTTGGAAAAACTCACTTTCTAATCTTCTACCTATCTCCTTAGGTGTACCTCAAGGCTCTATCCTAGGCCCTTTGCTATTTTCTATCTTTATTAATGACCTTCAATCTGCTATCCCATATACTACCTGTATACAATATGCAGACGACTCAACTATAATCTGCTCTGCTAACTCTCATACAGAACTCCAGTCACTTACTCAAAAAGCTTTCAGTGCTGTAGAACAATGGTTCTCTTACCGCTGTCTACTCCTCAACCCCAAGAAAACAAAACTATTACTTTTTTCACCTACTCGTAAATCTACTCCACCTTACTTTACTCTTACATCCACTGACGGAACACTCATCTCCTGAATTGACCACAAAACTATTAGGGATAACTATTGATAATAACCTCAACTTTGACTCTCACATCAACAACACCATAAAATTAGTTAATAAAAAAATAGGATCCCTTTACAGAATCAAACCTTTCCTAACACCCACAGCTAGGTCCACCATTGCTAGATCTCACCTAATCTCCACTCTTCTCTATGCTTCCCCCATTTACACTAATCTTTCCAAAACAACATGAAGAAACTAGAAACATCCTATCATAACATAGCTCGATTCGCTACTGGATCTCCTTTTAGAACTCATCACTGCTTGAACCTAAAAGAACTAGGCTGGATTGAACTTCCTAACCAACTTGTACTTCAACAGATCTTAATTGCTTATAAGATTCTATATCAGCCAACCAACACACCAACACTTACTAGCCTTATTTCTCCATACAACAACCTGCAACAACTACGCTCCTCAAATAAACTTCTGATTAATATTACCAAACCTAACAATAATGCAGGCGTCAGTTTATTCTCCAACTCCGCTGGAAAACATGGAATAAACTACCCTCTGATATCACTTCTTTAACCTCTTTCCAACTTTTCAAATTTCAACTAAAGATTTATCTCAATAAACACTGGCTTTGCTCCTGCACTAATCCTGACTAATGCCAACTCTTCTCTCTTCCTTTACCCTTGTTAAAAACTTTATTTTTATATTATCTGGTTAACCTGCTATGTTGTCATGTGAACTTTTATGCCAATGTATTTTTTTATCTGATTATATTATTGTTTTTATTTCCTATCTTTCTTATGTAACCATTTATGCCTTTTTGTAAAAGTGTACAACTGATGGAGCTTTTCTCCCCGGGCCTCTACTGAAAACGGACATATATCCAGTTGGACTAGCCCGGTCAACAAATGTAAAATAAATAAAATAAATAAATAAATAATTCCCGAGTGGGGAATGGTGTCAAAAGCCTTGGCAAGGTCAAGGTAGGCTGTGTGAACCACTTTCCTCTCATCTATGGCCTTGTTGACTTTCTCTAAGAAATCAACCAGGTTTAGTAGGCATGATCTGCCCTTAACAAAGCCAAACTGGGTCAGGTCAAGTGTTTGGAGGTTCCCAATGTCTTTGTTAATGAGTTCCATGATGATGCACTCCATAGCCTTGCAGAACAGGCTAGTCAGGCTTATGGGGCGATAGTTACCAGGGTCATTTGTGGCCCTTCCTTTGTGAAGCGGAATAACCATTGCTGTGCGCCATTCTATGGGCACGTAGCCTGTGGAGAGGCTGAGGCTGAACAGTGTGTTTAGGTGGGGGGTAAGTTTGTTCTGTAGTTTGTGCAAGACGCAGCCTGGGACACCATCTGGCCCCATTGACACTGTGCTTTTGGCTTTTGAAAGGGCTGTTTTCACCTGTGCATCTGTGATTTCCGGGACACTACACTTTTCTGGTATTGTGGTGGGCCCTTTCTGGGGTGAGAGGGAGGTGAAGTTTGCACTGAATCTATCTGCCAGAATGTTGACAATATCAGTAGGTTCAGTATATTTTGTGCTATTTTGCACTAGCTCAGAGCATATCTGTGCGTTGCCACTTAGATTCCTAACATAGCTAAAGAAGGCTTTGTGGTTATCTTTCGAATCCTTGGCTATTTTCCTTTCGAAGTCAGCCTTGGATGATTTTGAGGGATCTCAGTTTCTTACTGATACTGATCAGGGATGTCTTTCCTTCTTGGGATTTGCTTTTTTTTCTAAACTAGTTCCCTCCTTCTATTGTATAGCCTGTTTATGGCAGGGGTCCACCAGACTGGTTTCCTTTTCTTAGAGGAGTGAGTCTTGATTTTGCTAGGGATGGCATGATCCATGCATCCTTGTAGGTGCTCATAGAGTGCATTTTTAAAGGTTCCTCCTCAATAAAATATTGCTGTACACATTAGAAGGTTGCCCATTACAGGTATACACTTTTGGTGGCGTGACGTAAAGCAGATCACCAAGGTGAAAAGGAAGAGGACTTCGGGCAATAATCAACCATAGGTCGAATTACAATATGGGGTATGAAAGGACAGTGCAGAAGCCCAGTTAGATAATGGAACACATAGGGAGCAGAAGGGAAAAATGGATTGCAAGGATGCAGAGAAGGAATGGGCAATTAGGCCAACAGAAATCATGCAACAAAGAGTTATTAAAATAATAAAGGTTATAAAGGCTACAGAGGGCTTGAATTATGTGGACATGCCACACTGTTGGGGAACCAGCTGAATAAAAAGAATGAAAAAGCGAGAGAGAGCAGCTCATTTACATGAGAGAATAATATATTACTTCCTGCCGAAGCAGGGTACGAGGGATCTGAGTTTAATACTTACGGCAGTATTACTATGAAATCCTCAAACAAGGTTCAAAGCTGCTTAGTAAAGAGCAAGAAAAAGAGGGCAAATATGTGGGTGAGACAGATGCTTGGTCTCTCCAGTGCATATCTTTAGATATTCATAAACCTCTCCAGTGCATTTCTTTAGATATTCATAAACCTCTCCAGTGCATATCTTTATATATTCATAAACCTCTCCAGTGCATATCTTTAGATATTCATAAACCTCTCCAGTGCATATCTTTAGATATTCATAAACCTCTCCAGTGCATATCTTTAGATATTCATAAACCTCTCCAGTGCATATCTTTATATATTCATAAACCTCTCCAGTGCATATCTTTAGATATTCATAAACCTCTCCAGTGCATATCTTTAGATATTCATAAACCTCTCCAGTGCATATCTTTAGATATTCATAAACCTCTCCAGTGCATATCTTTATATATTCATAAACCTCTCCAGTGCATATCTTTAGATATTCATAAACCTCTCCAGTGCATATCTTTATATATTCATAAACCTCTCCAGTGCATATCTTTAGATATTCATAAACCTCTCCAGTGCATATCTTTAGATATTCATAAACCTCTCCAGTGCATATCTTTAGATATTCATAAACCTCTCCAGTGCATATCTTTACATATTCATAAACCTCTCCAGTGCATATCTTTACATATTCATAAACCTCTCCAGTGCATATCTTTAGATATTCATAAACCTCTCCAGTGCATATCTTTATATATTCATAAACCTCTCCAGTGCATATCTTTAGATATTCATAAACCTCTCCAGTGCATATCTTTATATATTCATAAACCTCTCCAGTGCATATCTTTAGATATTCATAAACCTCTCCAGTGCATATCTTTATATATTCATAAACCTCTCCAGTGCATATCTTTATATATTCATAAACCTCTCCAGTGCATATCTTTAGATATTCATAAACCTCTCCAGTGCATATCTTTATATATTCATAAACCTCTCCTGTGCATATCTTTATATATTCATAAACCTCTCCAGTGCATATCTTTACATATTCATAAACCTCTCCAGTGCATATCTTTATATATTCATAAACCTCTCCAGTGCATATCTTTACATATTCATAAACCTCTCCAGTTCATATCTTTATATATTCATAAACCTTGCTTATAACACTTAAGACTCAGAAAAGTAAAAAAAACACTTGCCTTTCTTTTATGAAAAGATTTTATTTGCTACAATAATCACAAGACCTGCTAACATTCACAAGCTGCTTACATCAGTAGCAAATGAATTTTAAGCAATATTTGTTAATAATTTACACACCCTCCTCCTTGAAACACAACAGAATAAGCTCAGGCCCTCCCAGTCTCCCCAAAATGGATTTCACTTTTTCTTCTACATCACTGTTAGAAGACAAGAATGTTATTACATAATGATTTGTTGGTAAAACTATTTCTACTACAATTAGTTAAAACAAAATCACACAGTGATTAACTGTACTGTTTTAATAATGCTTATAAAAACAATGCATAACTTGCCCAGCCTGACCTATTATGCAAGAGGTGCCTCTGTTCCGGTGCTGACAGTTTTGTCTTCAAATGTTTCACATGCTTCCCAATTGCATGTAGCTACTTTCTTGGTCTCAGAGATGAATATGAAACAAAGACCGTTAGCTGTCTGTATCTTTCATTACACCATCTTATAAGGTGAATGTAATGCAATCTCTAGTATGTATACTGATAACATATGATTACTTCTTGCAATAGTGAATTGTGTACATTTTGGTAGTGGTGAGTTTTCAAAAGAGAAAAAGTATCAGGTACACTGATGTCTTTCTAAGTCATCTGCGTTTGAACAGCAGCTAGTTTTACTTCCTTACTGTTGAACAGACTATGTTGGTGTTAAGAAATCCACTGCTTGAACTAGAAAGTAACATATCATAAATTTTATGTGTGTTTGGACACAAAGTTATGCCTGAGATATCTGCCACTGGAAAATAAAGAAGCCTTGACAAAAATATCTATCATGGGCATAGGAATTTATCTAAATCTAATTCAAAATATTTTTGTCCATTGCTACATGTTATGCAAAATATCTACTGCTCTACATAAAGAAGACTTCTAAAAGAAGTCTAATTTGGAATACTATGTCATTTCTTTTAATATACAGTCTATAAAGAAGTTGCAAAATCTGAACTACCTGCCTTATGACATAGGTGTTGTGTTATTCCTGGTCCTGACACTGCACTTATTTTTCGTTTTCTATAGCATTGCTCTGCCCAAGAACAAACACTAGAGATGGATAGGTCTTGTCCAGGATGTGATTCACTCAAATGTGGAGATTCTTACTCATTTGTCTGCACCTAGATGTGGTAAGACATTGTTTAAGATATGATTTTGCACTTGGTTATGATCGATATGGTCTGTAAAATATCTGCCTTTTTCCTTCACAGGACATATGCCTTCAATAATTAAAATGCCTCATGTAAGGTATCAAATTTGCTTTATTTGAAAATGTTGGATTGAAAAAATCTCAATATTATTCCAGAATTCTGGGAAGCAAGAACCTAAGGATTTTGGGGAGCAGGAATCTCAGTATTACATCAGAATTCCAAGGAGCAGGACTCTCAAGACTATACCAGAATTCTGGGGAGCAGGACTCTCAGGGTTACACCAGAATTCTAGGGAGAAGAAACCTTAGGATTACACCAGAATTCCAAGGAGAAGGACTCTCAGGATTGCATAAGAATTCCAAGCAGGACTTTCAGGATTACTCCAGAATTCTAGGGAGCTGGAACATCAGGATTACATCAGAATTTCAAGGGACAGGAGTGTCAGAATTATACCAGGATTCTGGGGAGTAGGAATATCAGGATTACATCAGAACTCCAAGAAGCAGGACTCTCAGGATTATGCTAGAATTCCAAGGAGCAGGACTATCAGGAATACACCACAATTCCAAGGAGCAGGAAACTCTGAATTATACCAGAGTTCAAGGGAGCAGGACTCTCAGTTTACACTACAATTTCTGGGGGCAGGAATCACAATACTACATCAGAATTCCAGATGCCAACAACAAGAATATCAAGAAGCACTCTGTTGGTATATTAAACATGTACAATAACTTTAATATGGATTTTTGTGAACTTCCCATGTGATTTCATTTTAATTGGTGCAAGCATGTCTATCACTATTAAATGACAGCCACTGTTCTACTTCCATGTTAAAACTATGTCATTTGTTTTTGATGTTTGTTAATTATGTTTACATGCATTAATTAAACCACATCAACAGATACCTGACAAAATGTGGTTCTCTACCAGCACCAATGCTTTGCTGATGTTTTACTGCTGATTACTGATTTGTCCACGTCTATACTGTGAATGCAGTTAGTCCCTTATGTCTTGTTACAACTGTATTTACCCATGTTTACTTAGCAAGAATGAAAATCACCAAGTTGGGAAGCAATAAAAGTTACAGAAAAGTCAGTGGACACAGATTTCTAAAGTCATATTCATGTTAAAAAGGGAAAAGCTATGTTACGTGCAGTGACAACTTCCTGACTCACTGGTTATCCATGACAGAGTGCAGCTAGGCCTTTTAACGTCGTAGTAGGTGCTTCTCCTTATCTTCATACTGTCAGAAACTCTACTCTCTGCACTCTTTTATCCCAACTATGTGGCAGAAACAATGGTCTACACAGAGTAGGACAGGCTAGTAACATGCAATGTAACAGACGTACAAAACAGCAATTGAAATGCACTGTATGGATTATTCAAAAGTACCCTCTGATGAAGAAGTGAGGTGTATATTCCATAGCCTCGGAGTATGAGCAGTGATGGTCCAGATGAAATAGCAAACATTTGTTCTGAAGGATTTGTAATACACAGAGATGCATTTTACACCTAGGCACGGTACTGTCCTGATACAGCAGGAATGTTATCTAACGTTTGTTCACTTCATTGTATTAAATTTTATTGCTAGTTTTACTGTCAGCAACACTGAATATGCCACTGCCAGGCATACAGCAGGAGACTTGGCAAATTTCTACTTGATGTTAAATAAAACTGTCAGAACGAATGTCAAGGACATGCAAATTTACCACAAAACAGAGTTTTCACATAAAAATTATTCCAGTCACTTTGTTAGAGACTCTGATATGCAGAAAACTAAAGACAATATCATTTTTCTCAGAAATACATTTTCACAGTGATACTTTGTAAAAGCATGGAAAAGTAGAAATGGCACTCTAAACAGCATTAGTAATCATGAAAAGCTATTGCTGACAGAAAGTAATCAGGAAAATCTTACATATGGTAATCCCAAAATCCAGAAACCTTATTCTAAAACTGAAAGAGAGAGAGAGAAAACTGATAAGGCAAGACGTAAAGATGCTACAATGGAAACACAAAACATGATTAAAATGGAACCATGTTACGTCTTAGAGAGACAGAAAAATCCCAATATGTTGCAAAGATGTCAAAAGAGAGGTGCATTTAATGTTACAGTAATGGATAAATGACAGAGCTTACCAGAGAACAAACCAAGGCAAGTGAAATAGAAAGAAAAAAGACATAATCTGTTAAAACAAAACAAGAGTCATATAGAGAAGATAAAAGGAAACATACAGTTAAGAAGTGAAACCACATGCAAAGGCAGAATAAAACTACAGTGAATTTCCCTTCAGAACAGCAAGACACAAAGCCATGTAAAATGGCTGAACAGTTTCATTCAGAAAACCATCTGTCAGCAGTATTACATGTCTCCTAACATGTAGAGAGTCCTGAGTACTAGCTAGGAAAACCTCAGTATTACTACATGCAAAAGGATACACAATAAGAAAGGTTATAAGTGTGTTACGAAAATAAACCTGCTATAACTGAATAAGCACTACCGAGTCAAAAATCACACTTCTACATGCCAGCACCTCTACCAATTATCAAAGGTGCTCTACGTTTTGTTTTCAATTATTTGAAAATTGCTGTCAGCTTTTGTTTTGTCCAATACATCCCGGTAAAGACTTTTAAAATGTCCAGGTGTGAAGGAGAAAGACCTTAACTTGTCTTTCTAGCTGGAGTTTGACAAGATGAATCACCGGGGAAAGTCTTCTTCTTCTTGGCTATGAAAATGTCTTCCTTTCACTTAGCAGGACACCTCCATGGTCTGAGAAGGGCTGGAGGCCATTTGTCCTATTTCACTGCCCTGCGACAGTGTGCGGGAGCGAGAACGGGTTCCATCAAAGGACGTGGCACTGGAAAGGGAAGTTGTGCGAGATCGTGACAGCCGGGTCATAGCAGATGAGGGCACTGCAAGAAGAAAGCCAAGAATCATGAAAACATGTCTAATCAGAGTAACATACTGTAAAGCACTACATTTACTCTCTGCTTCAAACTCAATCAGTCTAACATGCTCTGCAACACAAGGATGAAGACAAAACTGAAAAGTGAATGTGTCTTAAATGAAATACTGCTTCAAACTCAGTCAGTCTAACATGCTCTGCAACACAAGGATGAAGACAAAACTAAAAAGTGAATGTGTCTTAAATGAAATATTACTCTTCATTACAGAAAACAAATGTAGGCATGTTACAAAAACAGACTTTTTTCTGCTTGACTAATTGCTGCTAGTTGTTGGTACTAACGGTTTTACAGGCACAGCGTGTTTCATTTGCTTTCTCTGTTGTCAAATGTTCAGTTTATTCACAGAGGTATTGTCTTTGTGGCTTGCAGCATTGTTTCTGTTTCTGTTGTCAAATGTTCAGTTTATTCACAGAGGTATTGTCTTTGTGGCTTGCAGCATTGTTTCTGGTTCTGTTGTCAAATGTTCAGTTTATTCACAGAGGTATTGTCTTTGTGGCTTGCACGTCTGGGTATCATCTGTTTATTAAGACACTGCTGTCGCATTTGTCAGATTTAGTAATTTTTTTTTCAAAATGCTACTGGACTACTTAACTTTGCTGTATTCCGGATGCAGATTCTCTGTTAAAACTCCTACTAAAAATGTGCCTTGAAGAAATGGTTTCTAAACTGTAACACCCTAACCTGAAACTGTCCATCACTGACTCACAAGTAGTTACTAGGCATGTGGTCAAGAGAAGATTAAGGAGCCCTAGCCCACATTCCCAATTTCCCCAAAGCATGGCTTGCGCAAGTTCACCCAGTAGGACATTGAGGGATAAGGGAACCAAACTCAGTTCGCTTACAGCCTTAATCCTCTGTGCTAACTGTCACATACTACTACTTCCACTAGGGAAGCACAGTAGTATACAAGTTAGCATTACCATCTCACAGTGCTTAGTTCCACAGTTTGGTTCTCAGCTAGGGTGATTGTCTCTTGTTAGTCTGCATTTCCTTTTCCCTTTGCCCATGGATAGTTTTGGCTTCCCATCTCATTTCCTCTCTGTCCAGGTGGACACTTTGGCTTCCACCCACATCCTAGGGATATGTTTCAACTATCCCTCAGGTCAGAATTAGATTTAGGGGTATTAGAGAACATAGGAACTAATATTTTCTAACAGCACAGGTCCACAATACTTGTATAGTCTTCCCTTATAACTGACACCCTATCAAGCTGGAAATAGAACGAATAGGTAGCCTTCATTAATCAGTGCAAGTGAAACATCTTAACCATGCAACAACACAACAGCTAGGCTAAGTAAAACATCTAAGGCACACAAAAACACAAGCTAAGTGAAGTATCTAAATCCTGCAACGACACAACCACACACACAGTTGGGCTTGAAATGATCATACAAATCCACTTAAGCATTGTTTTTAAGACAGAAGCTATTACACACTAGGAATCACTTGTATTTTAACAAAGTACCATCATACAATAGGATTTCAAAATACAATAGATTTTCACAATTGTCCACTTCTGGCAAATCCACTTTTTGTGCCATCTTCAGATTGCAGTGCAAATCTAATCAGATGAAAATATTTAGGCACTTTTTCTTTTTTATTAACTCACATCAATATTAAACAAATTGGCCTGGTGCTGTACCAGTTATACATGTCATCTTACGGTGCTGTACCAGTTATACATGTCATCTTATGGTGCTGTACCAGTTATATATGTCATCTTACGGTGCTGTACCAGTTATATATGTCATCTTATGGTGCTGTACCAGTTATACATGTCATCTTACGGTGCTGTACCAGTTATATATGTCATCTTACGGTGCTGTACCAGTTATACATGTCATCTTATGGTGCTGTACCAGTTATACATGTCATCTTACGGTGCTGTACCAGTTATACATGTCATCTTACGGTGCTGTACCAGTTATACATGTCATCTTATGGTGCTGTACCAGTTATATATGTCATCTTACGGTGCTGTACCAGTTATATATGTCATCTTATGGTGCTGTACCAGTTATACATGTCATCTTACAGTGCTGTACCAGTTATATATGTCATCTTACGGTGCTGTACCAGTTATACATGTCATCTTATGGTGCTGTACCAGTTATACATGTCATCTTACGGTGCTGTACCAGTTATACATGTCATCTTATGGTGCTGTACCAGTTATACATGTCATCTTATGGTGCTGTACCAGTTATATATGTCATCTTACGGTGCTGTACCAGTTATACATGTCATCTTACGGTGCTGTACCAGTTATACATGTCATCTTATGGTGCTGTACCAGTTATACATGTCATCTTACGGTGCTGTACCAGTTATACATGTCATATTACGGTGCTGTACCAGTTATATATGTCATCTTACGGTGCTGTACCAGTTATACATGTCATCTTATGGTGCTGTACCAGTTATACATGTCATCTTATGGTGCTGTACCAGTTATATATGTCATCTTACGGTGCTGTACCAGTTATACATGTCATCTTATGGTGCTGTACCAGTTATACATGTCATCTTATGGTGCTGTACCAGTTATACATGTCATCTTATGGTGCTGTACCAGTTATACATGTCATCTTATGGTGCTGTACCAGTTATACATGTCATCTTATGGTGCTGTACCAGTTATACATGTCATCTTACGGTGCTGTACCAGTTATATATGTCATCTTATGGTGCTGTACCAGTTATACATGTCATCTTATGGTGCTGTACCAGTTATACATGTCATCTTATGGTGCTGTACCAGTTATACATGTCATCTTATGGTGCTGTACCAGTTATACATGTCATCTTATGGTGCTGTACCAGTTATATATGTCATCTTATGGTGCTGTACCAGTTATACATGTCATCTTACGGTGCTGTACCAGTTATACATGTCATCTTATGGTGCTGTACCAGTTATACATGTCATCTTACGGTGCTGTACCAGTTATACATGTCATCTTACGGTGCTGTACCAGTTATACATGTCATCTTATGGTGCTGTACCAGTTATACATGTCATCTTACGGTGCTGTACCAGTTATACATGTCATCTTATGGTGCTGTACCAGTTATACATGTCATCTTACGGTGCTGTACCAGTTATACATGTCATCTTACGGTGCTGTACCAGTTATACATGTCATCTTACGGTGCTGTACCAGTTATACATGTCATCTTACGGTGCTGTACCAGTTATACATGTCATCTTACGGTGCTGTACCAGTTATACATGTCATCTTACGGTGCTGTACCAGTTATACATGTCATCTTATGGTGCTGTACCAGTTATACATGTCATCTTACGGTGCTGTACCAGTTATACATGTCATCTTATGGTGCTGTACCAGTTATACATGTCATCTTACGGTGCTGTACCAGTTATACATGTCATCTTACGGTGCTGTACCAGTTATACATGTCATCTTATGGTGCTGTACCAGTTATACATGTCATCTTACGGTGCTGTACCAGTTATACATGTCATCTTACGGTGCTGTACCAGTTATACATGTCATCTTATGGTGCTGTACCAGTTATACATGTCATCTTACGGTGCTGTACCAGTTATACATGTCATCTTACAGTGCTGTACCAGTTATACATGTCATCTTACGGTGCTGTACCAGTTATACATGTCATCTTACGGTGCTGTACCAGTTATACATGTCATCTTATGGTGCTGTACCAGTTATACATGTCATCTTACGGTGCTGTACCAGTTATACATGTCATCTTACGGTGCTGTACCAGTTATACATGTCATCTTATGGTGCTGTACCAGTTATACATGTCATCTTACGGTGCTGTACCAGTTATACATGTCATCTTATGGTGCTGTACCAGTTATACATGTCATCTTATGGTGCTGTACCAGTTATACATGTCATCTTATGGTGCTGTACCAGTTATACATGTCATCTTATGGTGCTGTACCAGTTATACATGTCATCTTACGGTGCTGTACCAGTTATACATGTCATCTTATGGTGCTGTACCAGTTATACATGTCATCTTATGGTGCTGTACCAGTTATACATGTCATCTTATGGTGCTGTACCAGTTATACATGTCATCTTATGGTGCTGTACCAGTTATACATGTCATCTTATGGTGCTGTACCAGTTATACATGTCATCTTACGGTGCTGTACCAGTTATACATGTCATCTTACGGTGCTGTACCAGTTATACATGTCATCTTATGGTGCTGTACCAGTTATACATGTCATCTTATGGTGCTGTACCAGTTATACATGTCATCTTATGGTGCTGTACCAGTTATACATGTCATCTTATGGTGCTGTACCAGTTATATATGTCATCTTATGGTGCTGTACCAGTTATACATGTCATCTTATGGTGCTGTACCAGTTATACATGTCATCTTATGGTGCTGTACCAGTTATACATGTCATCTTATGGTGCTGTACCAGTTATACATGTCATCTTATGGTGCTGTACCAGTTATACATGTCATCTTACGGTGCTGTACCAGTTATACATGTCATCTTATGGTGCTGTACCAGTTATACATGTCATCTTATGGTGCTGTACCAGTTATATATGTCATCTTATGGTGCTGTACCAGTTATACATGTCATCTTATGGTGCTGTACAAGTTATATATGTCATCTTACGGTGCTGTACCAGTTATACATGTCATCTTACGGTGCTGCACCAGTTATACATGTCATCTTACGGTGCTGTACCAGTTATACATGTCATCTTATGGTGCTGTACCAGTTATACATGTCATCTTATGGTGCTGTACCAGTTATATATGTCATCTTATGGTGCTGTACCAGTTATACATGTCATCTTATGGTGCTGTACCAGTTATATATGTCATCTTACGGTGCTGTACCAGTTATACATGTCATCTTACGGTGCTGTACCAGTTATACATGTCATCTTACAGTGCTGTACCAGTTATACATGTCATCTTACGGTGCTGTACCAGTTATACATGTCATCTTACGGTGCTGTACCAGTTATACATGTCATCTTATGGTGCTGTACCAGTTATACATGTCATCTTACGGTGCTGTACCAGTTATACATGTCATCTTACGGTGCTGTACCAGTTATACATGTCATCTTACGGTGCTGTACCAGTTATACATGTCATCTTATGGTGCTGTACCAGTTATACATGTCATCTTACGGTGCTGTACCAGTTATACATGTCATCTTATGGTGCTGTACCAGTTATACATGTCATCTTACGGTGCTGTACCAGTTATATATGTCATCTTATGGTGCTGTACCAGTTATACATGTCATCTTACGGTGCTGTACCAGTTATACATGTCATCTTATGGTGCTGTACCAGTTATATATGTCATCTTATGGTGCTGTACCAGTTATACATGTCATCTTATGGTGCTGTACCAGTTATATATGTCATCTTATGGTGCTGTACCAGTTATACATGTCATCTTATGGTGCTGTACCAGTTATACATGTCATCTTATGGTGCTGTACCAGTTATATATGTCATCTTATGGTGCTGTACCAGTTATACATGTCATCTTACGGTGCTGTACCAGTTATACATGTCATCTTACGGTGCTGTACCAGTTATACATGTCATCTTACGGTGCTGTACCAGTTATACATGTCATCTTACGGTGCTGTACCAGTTATACATGTCATCTTATGGTGCTGTACCAGTTATACATGTCATCTTACGGTGCTGTACCAGTTATACATGTCATCTTACGGTGCTGTACCAGTTATACATGTCATCTTACGGTGCTGTACCAGTTATACATGTCATCTTACGGTGCTGTACCAGTTATACATGTCATCTTACGGTGCTGTACCAGTTATACATGTCATCTTATGGTGCTGTACCAGTTATACATGTCATCTTACGGTGCTGTACCAGTTATACATGTCATCTTATGGTGCTGTACCAGTTATACATGTCATCTTACGGTGCTGTACCAGTTATACATGTCATCTTATGGTGCTGTACCAGTTATATATGTCATCTTACGGTGCTGTACCAGTTATACATGTCATCTTATGGTGCTGTACCAGTTATACATGTCATCTTATGGTACTGTACCAGTTATATATGTCATCTTACGGTGCTGTACCAGTTATACATGTCATCTTATGGTGCTGTACCAGTTATACATGTCATCTTATGGTGCTGTACCAGTTATACATGTCATCTTATGGTGCTGTACCAGTTATATATGTCATCTTATGGTGCTGTACCAGTTATACATGTCATCTTATGGTGCTGTACCAGTTATACATGTCATCTTATGGTGCTGTACCAGTTATACATGTCATCTTATGGTGCTGTACCAGTTATACATGTCATCTTACGGTGCTGTACCAGTTATACATGTCATCTTATGGTGCTGTACCAGTTATACATGTCATCTTACGGTGCTGTACCAGTTATATATGTCATCTTATGGTGCTGTACCAGTTATACATGTCATCTTACGGTGCTGTACCAGTTATACATGTCATCTTATGGTACTGTACCTGTTATATATGTCATCTTATGGTGCTGTACCAGTTATATATGTCATCTTACGGTGCTGTACCAGTTATACATGTCATCTTATGGTGCTGTACCAGTTATACATGTCATCTTACGGTGCTGTACCAGTTATACATGTCATCTTATGGTGCTGTACCAGTTATATATGTCATCTTATGGTGCTGTACCAGTTATATATGTCATCTTACGGTGCTGTACCAGTTATACATGTCATCTTATGGTGCTGTACCAGTTATACATGTCATCTTACGGTGCTGTACCAGTTATACATGTCATCTTATGGTGCTGTACCAGTTATACATGTCATCTTACGGTGCTGTACCAGTTATACATGTCATCTTACGGTGCTGTACCAGTTATACATGTCATCTTACGGTGCTGTACCAGTTATACATGTCATCTTATGGTACTGTACCAGTTATATATGTCATCTTATGGTGCTGTACCAGTTATATATGTCATCTTACGGTGCTGTACCAGTTATACATGTCATCTTATGGTGCTGTACCAGTTATACATGTCATCTTACGGTGCTGTACCAGTTATACATGTCATCTTACGGTGCTGTACCAGTTATATATGTCATCTTATGGTGCTGTACCAGTTATACATGTCATCTTACGGTGCTGTACCAGTTATACATGTCATCTTACGATGCTGTACCAGTTATACATGTCATCTTAAGATGACATGTAGGAAGATGTTTGATGCCTCTTTTATGTAAGTACTACTAAAGGCCATTTCAAATGCCCAAATCAGTCAGTTAAGCCTCAGGTTTAATTTCCATGAGCAGCTCCCACATTTTCTCTAAGTCATGCCTTACATATGTGTCCGAACACCTCAGTAGTTTTACCACATTTCGGATACCCAAGTTTACTCTACTATAAATCCAGAATTGTATGTATGGCATCCTTTTTTAATATCTCCCATCCACCTCCATTATTTCAGACTTACCATGCATATAGAAAATATTTTTGTTACTATACAATAGTTGTAAACAAATGCTTTATTACTGTATAAAGTGGCATGTTTCATGCTTATATGAATTTGTACTGTAGTACATCTCTTGTAGTAATTTTGTAATGTATAATATTTGTAGAATGTTTTTGTGACACAACCTGGAGCTTTTCTCACTGGGCCTCCTCTGAAAAAGGGTACACTGTGGGCCCCATCAGACTTTCCTGTAAACAAACTGTGATGCCCATGCACTGGCCCAGCAATCAAGGAGCCTCAATCCTCACCACTAACACCAGAGAGGGTGTCTCATATAGGAGAAAGGATAACAAATACACACAGTAATGTGCAATTTCTCTTAAGAGCACACAGAGATCACAGTCAGTCTGGGGCTGGTTGCTCCCTTGCTCTCCAGGTCCCCAATAAGACTCCCCACTGGCACAGCTATAGGGTCCAGATCTTAGCCTAGCTGGCAAGCTAACCTCCAGTACCCTCTCTGTCCAACCAGTGCTTTGTGTCCCTGCCCAAGTAGCTGACACACACACACATACACTTTGAGATAAGTATTTATA
The DNA here is from genome assembly GCF_019279795.1 of Protopterus annectens. NCBI lineage: Eukaryota > Metazoa > Chordata > Ceratodontiformes > Protopteridae > Protopterus > Protopterus annectens. The sequence goes on along the minus strand of NC_056750.1, from coordinate 871,868,945 downwards.
CAACTTCACAGAGATTCCTACGAAAGGCTGACACAGATTATCCAGCTATGCCCCTATACCCAGACTATACAGTAGTAATTCCTGCCACCACAAGCTAATAATTATCAGCTACCCAAAGGCCCTTAAAAGGGTGTCCAATTATTACTGTCCAATAAGTGTGACCAAACAGCCTTAAGGCTTATTAGAGTGGCTTTTTACAATAAATTCTATAAATATACAATGTACTCTAGAGCTTAAATTAGCTCTACGCAAACCAGCCACAGTTGAAAAGGGCTTAAAAATATTTAATAATAAATAATAAAACACAAGACAATACTACTACACCACAGTGCTATTCAAGAGTTCAGAGATCACACAGAAAATTAAAATAACTCAGTAGTACAGTTCTGACACAACAGAAAAACACTTAGTCTAATAATTTCTAATTTCTAGCTATTGTTACAAGAAAACATTCTTCTAAAGTAACTTACTTACATAGAGCATAAGGCAGTGCTGAGTTGGACAGTCAGACAAAAATGCTTACAGTCTCTCTCTGAACAATAGTTTTTAAAATCACTAACAAACATTTCTGATGGGCCCTCCCACATTACATCATTCTCATTTAGTTCCCATTACATCCTTTCTTTGACACTTAGCCTGGAGTTCCCAGGCCAACAGGCTACATTATTTAACAATCTAACACCTGCTCAGGTAGCTACAACAATAAAAGACATTTCACATGTACACTCTAGTAATTATTCCTTAAGTTAAAACAATAGAAAGATTGTGTTCAGCTAGCCTCTTTGGCACCACTATCTAGATCAAAGGACAGATTTGAAATAATTTTAACTTCAAAAGAATTATTTGAAATGCTTGACTTAGTTTTCCTTACAGCAGATGGCAATGTTGCTACAGTCTTGAAGTTCAACGTTTTACTATTTTCTTTCATTTAAGGCACAAAGCCTGTATTTTACATTCATATATACAATTGACAGAATTATGTACCACATTCTATTTGACTAGGCTGGCAGCCTTCACCCATCTCTACCCAATCTTCACCCCCCCCCCCCGGAGAACTCAAGCTAGTTTTTCAAGTGACCCTTGAGAAACGCTGCTTGAGAGGGTTAGGTCTATCTGAGTGTACCTCACTCCATTCCCTGTCTTGAGAGCCCATCTGCATTGGCATTGCTTCTCCCACTGTGGTGCTGCACTGACATATCATATGCTTGCAAACCCAGGCTCTATCTTAGCAACTTGGCATTTTGCTGACTGGCTCTTTTTAACCATGTTAGGGGGTTGTGATCTGTCATAACAGTGAATTTTCTTCCATACAGATAAGGCTGAAGCTTTCTGCAGTGCCCACACTATGGCAAGACATTCTTTTTTTACAGCTGCATAACATTCTTCCCTGGGTTGGAACCTACAACTGAGATAAACCGCTGGGTGCTCTTCTCCCTCTGAAGAAATCTGGCTAAGTACAGCCCCCACCCCATGATTTAAAGCATCCACCTGCACAACAAATTATTTGCTGTAATCTGGACTGGCTAACACAGCTCCCAAATCTTCATTAAGCTTCTTGAATGCTTGCTCACATGCTGGGGTCCACACTACCCAAGTAGCCTGTTCTTACTTGTCAGGTCTGTGAGGGGACTATGGTACTATAACTGGGGATGAACTTTCTGTAGTACCCTGTTGTCCCTAAAAATGCCCTCACCTGCTTTTTAGCAACAGGTGCAGGCCATGCCTGAATGACTTCCACTTTGGCAGGTTCTGGCCTTATCTTACCACTCCCCACTCTATGTCCTAGGTAGGAGACCTCTAGCATACCCACCTGACATTTGCTCAGCTTAATGGTCAACCCTGCCCTCTGTAGTCTGCCCAGCACCTCCCTGACATGCTGAAGGTGCTCTGGCCAGGAATGGCTGTAGATGGCAATATTATCTAGGTAAGCAAGGGCAAACCCTCCTGCTCCTGCTAGGATATGATCTACCAGCCTCTGGAAAGTCACTGTGGCATTCTTCACCCCAAAGGGTATCTTTGTTTACTCGTACAAGCCAAAAGGAGTCACAAAGGCTGACTTCTCTCTAGCAATGGGAGACAAGGGCACCTGCCAGTAAGTTCAATGGTTGTAAGATACTCCGTCCCATCCAACTGCTCTATGGCCTCATCTGTCCTAGGTATGGGGTAAGCATCCTTCTTTGGCACCAGCACCACTGGGGAGGCTCAGGGACTGATGGACTCTTGAATTACCCCTAGTTCCAACATTTCTGGTACCTCTTCCCTCTGAATCTGTCTGACACTCTCAGGCACGGTATAAGGGGCCTGCCTAATAGGCCTTTAGGGTCCTGTATCCACCTGGTGCTGCACTAGGTGGGTGACCCTGGTTTCCCAGTGTACATACCCCCAAATTCTTGCAACGCTGCTTGGATTTCTCAAACCTGGGTAGCAGATAGCTGCTGGGACGTTACTACCCCTTCCACTGAGGTGTCAGCCCGAGCCTCACTGAGGAGATCAGTCCCCAGATCTCCCTCAGACTCCTCCTGCAATCCACTGCAAATGCTCAGCACAAGGGCTTCCCTATCATGGTAAGGTTTCATCATGTTAACATGGTACAATTTGTGCCCCTGCCAACTGCCTAGCAGTTCCACCATGTAGTTAACACCACTTACCTTTCTTACCACCTTGTAGGGTCCCCTCCCAAGCTGCTTGCAGCTTGTTGGGTCTGACAGGAATGAGAACCATTACCTGCTGCCCCACAGCACACTCTCTAGCTCTAGCATTCCTTTCATACCACACCTTCTTCTGTTGTTGGGCTTCTGTCAGGTTCTCCTGGGCCAAGCCCATGAGTTCCCTGAGCCTTGTCCTGAGGATTAGGATGTATGCAACAGCAGACTCCTTGAGAGATTCTCACTCACCCTCCCACTCATCTCAAATTAAATCTAGAGGTCCCCTCACCCTATGCCCATACCCCAAAGGGTGAAAAACCTGTGGATTCCTGGTGAACCTCTCTGTAAGCAAACAACAGATGGGGTCCCACTCCCTCTTAAACTGATCTGTAAATGCCCGTAGCATGGACCTGATTGTAGAGTTTAACCTTTCAACAAGACCATTAGTCTGGGGATGGTAGGGGTTGGTCTTCATGTGCTTCACTCCACAGGACTTCCACAGACAAGCCAGCAGGTCTGACATGAAATCGGCACCTCTGTCAGACAGTATTTCTTTTGGGAAACCCACCCTTCTGAAAATTTCTAACGGAACATTTGCCACCTTCTCTGCCTCAATGGAGGACAAAGCCACTGTCTCAGGGTATTGTGTAGCATAATCCACTACCACTAGGATATACTTTTTCCCTGTGGAACTTGGGGAACTCAGAGGTCCCACAATATCCATAGCTACCCTCTGAAATGGCTCCTCAATCACAGGCAAAGGCATCAAAGGAGCTCTCACCTTGTCTCCTGCCTTGCCTACCTTTTGGCACTGCTCACAGGTCCTGCAGTATCCTGTTACATCTCTGGAAATTGCAGGCCAATAGAAGGTCTGCATAATATGCCTCTTTGTATGTGTTATGCCCATATGACATGCAAAGGGAATATCATGAGCTACGACTAGAAGCGCTAGATGGTAGGCTCTAGCCACTACCAACTGCTGTCCTCTCTCACCTTCTAGCCTCAGGGGTCCACTTGGGTTGGGAGGGTGGCCTAATGGTTAAGGTGTTTGCCTTGCAATCACAAGGTGCAGGGTTTGAGTCTCACAAGGGATAACTGGCTAGGCTTAAAATAGCTTGCAAGGGCAGTCAGCCTAGTACTAACCTATGAACTCTCTGTATAGTAACCCTTTGTCCTAATATACAGATTCCCCCTTTCCTTGAGAATCAGGTGCCTCCCTAGCTACCTGCCTCAAGCCTTGCAATGTAGGATCTGAGAGCTGAGCTTGTCTCAACTCTCTCCTTGTAACCCTTCCCAGCTCTCCTTCCACAGGAAGTCTGGCATTCTTTGACAGTGGTGCCCCACTGTCAGCCTGGGTACTACTACTCACCTCTACGTTTACAGTTACCCTGTCCAAGGGAACATCAGTACCCACAAGCAGCTGTGGTTCACCTTCAGTCTCACTGCTACAGCCATAGCTCACTCCCTGAAGTAACCACCTCACCTGTTCTGGCTGCAGGTATGCAGTTTGTCTGGGTCTCCCCCAGGCTACCAGACCCACAAGTTTGTCTCCTAGCCTGACCGCGTGTAACTGCATAAGCACATGGTACTGCCTCATCCAAATCTTTCCCTCTCAGGACATCTGCAGGATGGTAGTTTTGTACCCCTGTTGTCTCAAGACAACTTGCTATTGGCATTTTGTCTTTCCCACTTACTGGCTCCCTCACCTTTAGTTCCCCACCTTGCCTACATGGACACCTGTATGCCACATGGCCCCACTGGTTAAATTCAAAACATTTAACCCTAGCACCTGGAGGTGTACCTGGACTAGTGGCTTCCCCTGCTACTAGCAGATTCTGTTGTGGCAGTTTGTGCTGCCCACCATGGGTTCCTTTAGACCAATGAGCAGTACCAGGGGTCCACTTCCTGTGCAGGGCTGCCCTGCTGGCCAGGTATAGGTCTCCCTTCCTCCCCAACTCATCTGAAGTAGCAAACTGTCTATCAGCTAACCAGATCCTCATTTCCTCAGGCAAAGTGCTAAGGGCTTGTTCCCTCACCAAACGGTCTGCCAGCCCTTCAAAAGTGGTGACTTGACATGCACTCACCCAGCTATGAAAATAAGTGCTCACCTCAGCAACATATTCACATACACTTTCATCTGCCTTGCGTCTACGCTCACAAAACTTTTTCCTATATATTTCAGGTGTTAGCTTAAAACATTCTAAAAGGCATTTTTTTACAGCAGTATAATCAAAACAGACAGAGTCAGGCATTTTTGACAAAAAAGGTACAGTTTTCCCATGGAGTAAGGGGGTCAGGAACCGTGCACTCAGAGCCTTTGGTCAACACTATACTGTTTGCATACCCTCTCAAACATACGAATGAAACTATCAAAATGATCCCCCTCTTTAAATTGTGGAAAAAAATTACTGACCTGTTGTGCTTCTGGGGTCCAGTTACTCCCTTCCCCATTACCTCCATGACTCTGGCAAAGAGTCAGCATTTCCCTCTCATGCCTCCTCTGATGCTCCTTTTCTTTGGCTCCTATCTCCAAACGTCTAGCCTCCAAATCAAGTCTCTTTAGCTCCAGCTGGATTTTTAAGTCCACTGCAGAAAGGTTGAGCTGTCCATTCTTTGAGGATATTGTATCTCCACTGCCAGTCTGATGTTCCTCCTGGATGCTGTTTTCTGATGCAGCTGTAACCAAGGCTGCAAAATCAGGTCTGCCTTAGTCAGGTTTCCATGCCCTGGCACATCACCAGCTGGCTCCTTGTCAGCTTTCCATACTCCTCTGCTGACAAGTTGCATGCTCACCCTAACTAAACTAACAAAAGAAATTAAGCAATTATTATCTGAACTCTGAGTATTCACTGCGTGGCTGTTTTAGAGTACAAAACACCTTCAGAGATCACTGTACATAATCTAGAGGATTCACTCTAACCACACCACTACAAGACAATCAGTATTTGCCAACTAATTAATATGTCATGTGAATATCCCACCACTGCCAAACACAAATGTGACACCCGTGCCCTGGCCCAGCAATCAAGGAGCCTCAATCCTCACCACTAACACCAGAGAGGGCATCTCATATAGGAGAAAGGATAACAAATACACACAGTCAAGTGCAATTTCCCTTAAGAGCACACAGAGATCACAGTCACTCTGCGGCTGGTTGCTCCCTTGCTCTCCAGGTCCCCAATAAGACTCCCCACTGGCACAACTATAGGGGTCCAGATCTCAGCCAAGCTGGCAAGCTAACCTCCAGTACCATCTCTGTCCAACCAGTGCTTCGTGTCCCTGCCCAAGTAGCTGACACGCACACACACTTTGAGATAATTATTTATACAACTTCGCAGACACTCCTGGGAAAGGCTGAAAGATTCTCCAGCTGTGCCCCTATATGCAGACTATGTATACTACTGTAGTAGCAATTCCTGCTACCACCAGCTAATAATTATCAGCTACCCAAAGGCCCTTAAAATGGTGTCCAATTATTACTGTGCAATATTATTATTTAACAGTAAGTGTGACTAAACAGTCTTAAGGCTTATTAGAGTGGTTTTGCACAATAAACTCTATAATATGCAATGTACTCTAGAGCTTAACTTATCTCTACACAAACCAACCACAGTTGAAAAAGGGTTTAAAAATATTTAATAATAAATACTAAAAACACAAGACCATAGTGCTATTCAAGAGTTCAGAGATCACACAGAAACTTAAAATAATTCAGTAGTACAGTTCTGACATAACAGAAAAACACTTAGTCTAATCTTTTCTAATTCCTAGCTATTGCTACAAGAAAACATACTTCTAACATAACTTACTTACATAGAGCATAAGGCAGTGCTGAGTTGGACAGTCAGACAAAAATGCTTACAGTCCCTCTCTGTGCAATAGTTTTTAAAATCACTAACAAACATTTCTGATGGGCCCTCCCACATTATATCATTCTCATTTAGTTTCCATTACATCATTTCTTTGATACTTAGCCTGGAGTTCCCAGGCCAACAGGCTACATTGTTTAACAATCTAACATCTGCTCAGGAAGCTACAACAATAAAATACATTTCACATGTACACTCTAGTAATTATTCCTTAAGTTAAAACAATAGAAAGAATGTTTTCAGCCAGCCTCTTCGGCATCACTATCTAGATCAAAGGACAGATTTGAAACAATTTTAGCTTCAAAAGAAAGATTTGAAACGCTTGACTTAGTTTTCATTACAACAGATGGCAATGTTGCTACAATCTTGAAGTTCAACATTTATTCTTTCATTTAAGGTAGAAAGCCTGTATTTTACATTCATATATACAATTGACAGAATTATGTACCAAATTCTATTTGACTAGGCTGGCAGCCTTCACCCATCTCTACCCAATCTTCACACAAACTACAATAAATAAATAAAATTAAAACTGATTACAGTTCGTACTTACTGTAGCCCATGCCCTGAATGAAGTACTTGAATGCTTCAGTCAGCTTTCCAGGCTGTAAAAGACAGAAAAGCATTATCCAAGAAGGCATTAAGCTGTACATACAGATTTTGCAAGTCCAACATAATGTAACTGCAATGAAACACCAGTGACATTTTCAGAATAATCTGCCTTCATGGCATCTTAATTCACCACAGCATCAATGAAATAACGCCAACATCTACAGGAAAATCGGTGTGTCACATTTTTGTTGATGAATTATGAGTTTATTTCACATTTCTTACTAAATGAAATAAAATATAAAAACCATGGCCTGACTGATCAGCTGCTGGGTCATGAGAAGACCTGCAAGGATTTTACAGCCCTCATGCGTCTTTTACGACAAAGAAAATTTAAAACAGTATATATTATATGTTTTATTTTATGGTAGATAGGCTGCAGTGACTTAGTAAGTCTTATAAATTGCAAACTTTTATAAGCAATACAGACATTGTCACTGCTTAACTTACAATATTATCTATAAAGACAGAGGAAAAAGAAAGGGTGGAAAGATATTATTTAACAATGCAGTCATAACAATGGATGTAGTGGGGAAAATAACTGAAACAAAACAGTTTCAACAGTAAGTTGAACAACAAGTAAGTCCTACCAGAGAAGGGAGAACTTGCTGTGCTAAACAAGATGATTTCTCACCTGTTTGTAGCAAGTACTTCCATTCTACGGTTCAAAGTGGAAAAAGAAGCCTGAGCCAAGATGGCATCCAAAGCTCTTTGAATGTTCAGATTCACATTCTATTTACAGCAGATATAGTCATGACAACAGTTGCACAGACATTTACCATACCCCATGAGTCAGTGTGTAACCAGGGTTCATTTTAAAGTAATCATTTAATTCAATCAATCATTTAAAAAACAGCAAGGAGCACCTACAATACATAAAATGTAGCAATGAAAGACAACAGATTACTGCCCTTCTTTTACCAGCCTCTCCTTATTAGAAGTGTAAGAACTGTCTCATGCTCAATGAAACTGAACTCATTTAACCAAACAGATTCGATCTGCGAGGGGTACAAATGAGGGGTGCAAACTCATAGCTAAATCAGAGACATCCATCAAACTCATAGCTAAATCAGAGACATCCATTTTGAAACTGCATCCATTCAGTGAGCGTCACACTGTTGTACTCCCGCCACATTAACACAATATTTTTATACTGATAATAGTGAACTGTCACACAACCACGCCTCCTAGAACTCTTAAGAGTATGAAGCAATGAAGCTCTCCTAACACCTCTCTTACATGCTATACCACTGGGTCTTAGTAACCGGTGACTCCTACTGCTGTGGCTAGTATCAATGTGTCCTAGTAACCGGTGATTCAGTTATTAGGCACATTGTCTTCAGGGTGAACAACAGCAGTCTTATACTCTGCAGTCCCTCAAAAGATAGGACTACTGACATACCAAGGACCCAGAGGCCCACTACTCCAGTGGGTATGACTAAGCTATGGTCTACTGAATGACTTTTCACAAAAGCCCATAACATCAAGCAGAAGGACCTTTCTGGAACTTGCTATGCATACTTCAAAGAAAAAATGCTGGTTTTCAGTGGTAGTCCTCCCTCCCTCACCTGGAGTGATGTCTAGATTTAAAGGAAATATAAATAAATTCAATGATTAGCTGATGTCATTCATGTGTGTGTGTGCGTGTGTGTGTGTGTGTGTGTGTGGGGGGGTCTAGTATATCCATGGGACATGATTAACAATCCTACTTGATTTGCTAAGGATTGTCTGCACCTCTTATTCAAGGGGCCAAAGCCTTTGCTGCCCCCTCATGCCTTTTTATTTACATCTGGTCATTTAATTAGCTTACTTACCTAACTAATACATTGTATCATAAACTGGAGAAAACCACTTTTTAATGCCAGGATTCTTAACAGTAAATCACCTGATTTAGAGGCATTTGTACATCTGGAACAAGTCCATGTTTGTCACAGAGACATTGGTCAGTATAATGAGAGCACCCCATCCATGCCAGGGTTTTGTACCCCATCCATGCTGGGGTTCTGCATGCCATCCATGTTGGGGTTCAATACCCCATCCATGCCAAGGTTCTGTGCACCATCCATGTTGGGGTTCTCTACCACATCCATACTGGGGTTCTGTGCATCATCCATATTGGGGTTCTGTACCCCATCCATGACACGGTTCTGTGCCCCATCCATGCCAGGGTTCTGTACCCCATCCATGCAGGGGTCTGTACCTTTCATTCCTCCAAACCCACTGTTAATGACGGAAATGTTTAAGTGTCCCTTCCAAAGTGGTACCAAATGACCCTGCACCCCCCCAGTGATCTCCCTGAACTCAGGCTAATGCAGGTACTGCAGAGTTACAATAACAGGATCATGAAAGGTCCCTTTAAATATCCCTATAAGACATGGTGCTTTAATTGTTAGTGACTTCTTCATCTGTACATATGGTATACTTAACATTTCTAACACTGGTTATTCACAATGCTTCTTAGATTGGGTTAGTGAGAATTCCTTGAATCAAATGGTCTGAAATCCCACCGAGGGCAGTAATACAATGGACCTAGTTCTCAGAAACTCAGTCTCAGCAAGTTCCCTGCCACTGGTTGGTCTCTCATTAATTAAGTCGAACCACAAACTGGTTAACTTTGCCCTGAGAACATCCACCCCCCATGATGACCAGCATCATTCTCTTTAGAGACTTCAACAACTGCAAACTTTTTACAATCGTTATGACAAAATCTCAGACTTTACTCATGTTAAAGCCACTGTGCACCTGGGATATGCAGCCGGCTATACAAAGGATCTTTATGCTCACTTAGATAAACGCATTAACAGAGCAGTCCTTATGAGAACCAAATGCAGATTCAAAAACAAACTGCCCTGGTGATCAGTAGACTTTAACAAATTCTACAACAGAAGGAAGAAACGTCTTAGATTACTTTATTAGGCCAGAAACATCCTTCACAAAGACAATAAACAATGCCTCACCAAATCATTGCATGAACACAGGCTAGCTCTAAAGCGAAGGATAATTAAAGTTCTCCTTTAGCTGCGTTACAGAACTAAGGAATAATTCTCATCACTTATCCAAACGTATGCAAACAGCAGTAACAAAGCCTCCTTAAGAGTATGCTGTGATGAAACACCTCTCTTACATACACAGCTTAACCAACATGCTATACTGGAATGTCCCATTCCAACCATAAAGACATTGCCAACATACTAGCAAATATGTTTGTTGCAAATTTCTCTCCCAAAACTATCATCCCCTCTCCAAATATCCATGAGTCATACCTCCCCCCCATCCATCTCAAAAGAGCACTTCTTAAAGCACTCTCCAAGACCAAAATCATCTCTTCATTGGGTTGTTTAATTTGAGCCTTGCAGCAGGATATGTTCCCGAGTCATGGTGCATTCTGATGGTGATGCCCATATAAGCCTTGCTGCAGGATATGTTCCTGAGTCATGTTGCACTGTGGTGGCGATGCCCATATAAGCCTTTTTGCAGGATATGTTCCCAAGTTGAGGCACACTGTGGTGGTGATGCCCATAAAAGCCTTGCTACAGGATATATTCCCAAGTCATGGTGCACTGTAGTGGTGATGCCCATATAAGCCTTGCCACAGGTTGCCATAATGGTTAAGGTGTTGACCTTACAAACAGAAGGTGCAGGGTTTGATTTGCACATGGGTAATTGGCTAGGCTTAAAAATATCCCACAAGGGCAGTCAGCCTAGTACTAACCTATGAGGATATGTTCCCGAGTCATGTCACTCTGTGGTGGCGATACCCATATAAGCCTTGCTGCAGGACATGCTCCTGAGTTGTGGCACTGTGTGGTGGTGATACCCATATAAACCTTGCTGCAGGATATGTTCCAGAGTCATGGCACTCTGTGGTGGTGATACCCATATAAGCCTTGCTGCAGGTCTCTGTGGTGGTGATACCCATATAAGCCTTGCTGTAGGATATGTTCCTGAGTCATGGCACTCTGTGGTGGTGATACCCATATAAGCCTTGCTGCAGGATATGTTCCAGAGTCATGGCACTCTGTGGTGGTGATACCCATATAAGCCTTGCTGCAGGACTCTGTGGTGGCGATACCCATATAAGCCTTGCTGTAGGATATGTTCCTGAGTCATGGCACTCTGTGGTGGTAATACCCATATAAGCCTTGCTGCAGGATATGTTCCTGAGCCGTGGCACTCTGTGGTGATGATACCCATATACAAGGGTGACTCTAGTACTACTCGGGAAACTACAGACCAATTAGCCTTACTAGTTTTATCTATAATGCCTTGAAATGCATCATCACTGACTTCAAGCTAACGTGATATTAAAGATTTGATCAGGCTTGAACTGCAACAATTCAGATTTGTTAAGGGTAGGTCATTCCTGCTAAATCACGTGTGCTTATTTGACAAGGTCATAAAAGCAGTGAACAGTAGTCATATTTTTCATGCTGCCTACTTGGCTATCGTTACTGCTCCTAAACATTGATCCTTATGTAGAAAGCTGGACTACAAACTGGCTCAAGAATAGAACACGTTGCCAGGGTCACTGATGTAGTTCTCTCAGTTAGGGAAAAGGTGGCCAGTGTGACTCTCCAGGATTCCACACTAGCCACCTATTTTGGCATTTATTTCTCAGACCTATACACTGACAGCAAGGCTCTCTAGCTGACTAAGTTTGCTGATGATTGTAAATGGATGTAGCTGTTAATCAACCAGAGATACTAATACCCTAAAACTGGAACGAACAAGCACAAACTCCCAGTGCATTAAATCAACCAGTGATACTAATACCCTAAAACTGGAACTAACAAGCACTAACTCCCGGTGCACCAACAAAGGGCACAAATTAAATGGTTAATAATGTGGCATTATCTCCTTCAGAAAACAATAAATTCCTGCCATGTACTATAACTATGACACCCCAATGTCCAATGAATCCGTGATCAGGGATTTTGACACCAGGGTTTATGGCACTCTCTCCTTCCATCACCATGTAGCAGCTGTAATAAGAAAACCCTCTTATATCTTACAATTAATCACAAATGATACCTCATATAAAACCAAGGAAGTTACTACAGTTCCCCTGTACTCTGCCTTGGTTAAATCCATTATAGAGTATAACCTTCTGCTTGGCATACATCTCAGTAGATACTTTAGAAAATTAAAACGAACACAGAGGTTCCTAACAAAAAGGATTTCAGGCCTCAAAAATCATAGTTATTAGGAAAGGCAAGAATCACTATCCCTGTACTCTGTCTCATATAGGCTCTTCTTCCATACCTTTAGGGACCCTGCTTATTCATGATCTTGTCTTTCTTGTTATATCAAGCAGCATAGACAACACTAAAACTAGAGATCACAATTTAAATCAGGTAACAAACAAAATTAAATGGAAATTTAGGTTCACTACCCAGCACCTCCCTTTGCTCTGGCATAGAATCCCTTTGCTTGTCTAGCAATTTGACATATGCTGGCCTTTAAACAGAACTTAGACAAATGGATATGGTCCCTAAAATACACTCTGGTACTTACAGGCTTTGTCCTTCTTGAAAAAGTATGTAGAGCCTGAGTGTGGTTACTGGCAAGGCACTCATGGTCTCTGGTTGAACAACCTTAACTTTCCTGACTTTGGTGATTCTCATATAATAATACACGACATATCACCCTTAAATTTCCTGACTTTGGTGATTCTCATATAATAATACATGACATATCACCCTTAACTTTCCTGACTTTGGTGATTCTCATATAATAATACATGTCATATCACCCTTAACTTTCCTGACTTTGGTGATTCTCATATAATAATACATGACATATCACCCTTAACTTTCCTGACTTTGGTGATTCTCATATAATAATACATGACATATCACCCTTAACTTTCCTGACTTTGGTGATTCTCATATAATAATACATGACATATCACCTCTCACTTTTGACCTAAACTTAGTTGTACAGTTAATTTTAAGCAGTGCTGTCACAAATGGAAAGGCTGGAGCTCACATATCAGCAAATCCATCCATCCATCCTCAACCCTTTTTTTCCAATTTGCACATAGGGTTAGGGTGTCACTTCAACAATGACAATCATCTTGAGCCAGGGTTTACACCACCAGCCCCTGCCAAGGTACATATCAGCAGATATGAACATCTAATGCACATTTTTTGATTAGGTTTTCACTAGGAGAAAACAGGAATGCTTATTCCATTTTGTGATGGAACCATCTAATTTAAAGATGGAGTTTCAAAAATAAATAAGATGCTGAATTAAGGAAGAAGTTTATTTTAAAAACAGCAGAGGTGTACAGAATCCTCTGTTCCTGTTCTAAATACGTAACTCCCTCCACCTGTATTCCTGGTCCCTTTCCTGCTTTAAACACAGAACATGCCAGTGTTCCGTCAAATTAAATTTCCATGACAGAGGTAACTGTTTTGCCCTTGTGAAGGTTGTGTTTTCCATTGTACAGGGCTATTCAGTACCTGCTTACATCCTTCAGTACAGCAGGCCTGTTCCTTTCTGTGGAGTTGGGATGCAATGGGTGATATTTTTCCTTCTGTTTGGAAGGTACTACCCCACTATACTGTTGATTTACACGCAAGACCTGCACAGGACATTGTAATGGACCAGTATGCCTAATGACTAAAGGCAAAATGTGATGTACACCTGCACAGGATGTTGTAATGGACCACCATGCCTGATGACTGAAGACTAAAGGTGATGTACACCTGCACAGGATGTTGTAACGGACCACCATGTCTGATGACTGAAGACTAAAGGTGATGTACACCTGCACAGGATGTTGTAACGGACCACCATGCCTGATGACTGAAGACTAAAGGTGATGTACACCTGCACAGGATGTTGTAACGGACCACCATGCCTGATGACTGAAGACTAAAGGTGATGTACACCTGCACAGGATGTTGTAACGGACCACCATGCCTGACGACTGAAGACTAAAGGTGATGTACACCTGCACAGGAGGTTGTAACGGACCACCATGCCTGATGACTGAAGACTAAAGGTGATGTACACCTGCACAGGATGTTGTAACGGACCACCATGCCTGATGACTGAAGACTAAAGGTGATGTACACCTGCACAGGATGTTGTAACGGACCACCATGTCTGATGACTGAAGACTAAAGGTGATGTACACCTGCACAGGATGTTGTAACGGACCACCATGCCTGATGACTGAAGACTAAAGGTGATGTACACCTGCACAGGATGTTGTAATGGACCACCATGCCTGATGACTGAAGACTAAAGGTGATGTACACCTGCACAGGATGTTGTAACGGACCACCATGCCTGATGACTGAAGACTAAAGGTGATGTACACCTGCACAGGATGTTGTAATGGATCAACATACCTAAGTTTGCAAATGACTGAAGGTTAAAGGTGATGGTACTTTATAGAAAATGTGAACCATCACAGCCTGCACTCTTGTTCTGTAACTGTGAAGCTGTTCACTAGACCAGTCACCAGTGGGGTCTCCCAGGGTTCTGTGCTGTTCACTAGACAAGTCACCAGTGGGGTCCCCAGGGTTTTCTGCCTAGACCTCTCCTGTTTGACTTTTCTGAAGTTTTACTACAGGGGTCTGGCTGACTAAATTTGCAAATGACTGAAAGCTAGGAGCAGTCATTGAATCCACAAATGACTTCGCCATCCTGCAGGAAGGTTTGATTCAAATAAATAACTGGTGCCAAAATCATGGTCTGAAACTAAATGCCAAAAATGCATTATTATGTCCTTTGGGAAGGCATCTAATCTACCCCAGGGAACAATCACATTAACAATACACCCCTAAGAGTTTAACCAGATGTTTGGAATTTGGGAACCTATGTGGACAGTGACCTAAGTTTTGACCAATATGTATCTATTGTCGTAAGAAAGTCCTTTTATACTGCACAGGTTATAAACAAAGGGATTGTGTATAGATCTAAGGACATCATTGTCCCAATTTACTCAGTCCTTAGTCATTGAATATAATGTCCCCTTTGGCATGTATTTGTCCAGACACATGCAACAACTGAACAGCCACTTATGTGCTTAGTGCCCTACAGACTGCCAAGAGATGACCTGTGTCTGGCACACAAAGCATCCTCTGACCCATTAAGAGATGACCTGTGTCTGGCATACAAAGCATCCTCTGACCCATTACTGATGGATTTACTGCACATCAGCAAGTCAAACAACATCAGGAATTTTATTTTACTTTATTTATATATTTTTAACAGGCTAATGCACTGATCAATACTGACCAATTTTAGGGTTAGTTCAGGTGAAATACAAAACATTTCACAAACAAAAATACAGGAATGTAAGCAACAACAGAATAGCTCATACTAATTACATGGAAAAAAAATCTGTGTATCTACATTCCGGAGACAAAGTGCAGTGCAATGTACAATCAAGCAGAGTGCAATGTACAGTATTGGTTTCTAAAGTGGGTAGTCTTCAGTGAATCTTGAGAGAGGAGAAGCGATCTGGATAGGAGACAGGTTAGGTGATGTGTCCGGTGTTGAAGAAGCAGCATTTGGCTTGGATGAAACTGCTTTTTCAGTGAATTCTGAATTTGGAATACGTGTTGATTTCCTTAATGCTGACGGGGAGAGATTGCCAAAGAGTAGGTGCCTGAGAGAAGCGTGTGCAGTGCTGTGGGGTTTGATTCTAGGAGTAGTGAGGTGTGACAGAGCATGTGCATGCTGTGGAGTTTGGTTCTAGTGGTAATGAGAGCTGATGTGACAGAGCATGTGCAGTGCTGTGGAGTTTGGTTCTAGAGGTAATGAGAGTTGGTGTGACAGAGCATGTGCAGTGCTGTGGAGTTTGGTTCTAGTGGTAATGAGAGTTGATGTGACAGAGCATGTGCAGTGCTGTGGAGTTTGGTTCTAGGGGTAATGAGAGTTGGTGTGACAGAGCATGTGCAGTGCTGTGGAGTTTGGTTCTAGGGGTAATGAGAGTTGATGTGACAGTGCAGTGCTGTGGTGTTTGGTTCTAGTGGTAATGAGAGTTGTTGTGACACAGCATGTGCAGTGCTGTGGAGTTTGGTTCTAGTGGTAATGAGAGTTGGTGTGACAGAGCATGTGCGTGCTGTGGAGTTTGGTTCTAGTGGTAATGAGAGTTGATGTGACAGAGCATGTGCAGTGCTGTGGGGTTTGATTCTAGGGGTGGTGAGAGTTGGTGTGACAGAGCATGTGCATGCTGTGGAGTTTGGTTCTAGGGGTAATGAGAGTTGGTGTGACAGAGCATGTGTGTGCTGTGGAGTTTGGTTCTAGTGGTAATGAGAGTTGGTGTGACAGAGCATGTGCAGTGCTGTGGAGTTTGGTTCTAGTGGTAATGAGAGTTGATGTGACAGAGCATGTGCAGTGCTGTGGAGTTTGGTTCTAGGGGTAATGAGAGTTGGTGTGACAGAGCATGTGCAGTGCTGTGGAGTTTGGTTCTAGGGGTAATGAGAGTTGATGTGACAGTGCAGTGCTGTGCTGTTTGGTTCTAGTGGTAATGAGAGTTGTTGTGACACAGCATGTGCAGTGCTGTGGAGTTTGGTTCTAGTGGTAATGAGAGTTGGTGTGACAAAGCATGTGCATGCTGTGGAGTTTGGTTCTAGTGGTAATGAGAGTTGATGTGACAGAGCATGTGCAGTGCTGTGGGGTTTGATTCTAGGGGTGGTGAGAGTTGGTGTGACAGAGCATGTGCATGCTGTGGAGTTTGGTTCTAGGGGTAATGAGAGTTGGTGTGACAGAGCATGTGCAGTGCTGTGGAGTTTGGTTCTAGGGGTAATGAGAGCTGGTGTGACAGAGCATGTGCAATGCTGTGGAGTTTGGTTCTAGGGGTAATGAGAGTTGGTGTGACAGAGCATGTGCAGTGCTGTGGAGTTTGGTTCTATGACAGAGCATGTGCAGTGCTGTGGGGTTTGGTTCTAGGGGTAATGAGAGTTGGTGTGACAGAGCATGTGCAGTGCTCTGGAGTTTGGTTCTAGTGGTAATGAGAGTTGGTGTGACAGAGCATGTGCAGTGCTGTGGAGTTTGGTTCTAGTGGTAATGAGAGTTGATGTGACAGAGCATGTGCAGTGCTGTGGGGTTTGATTCTCTGGGTGGTGAGAGTTGATGTGACAGAGCATGTGCAGTGCTGTGGGGTTTGATTCTAGGGGTGGTGAGAGTTGGTGTGACAGAGCATGTGCAGTGCTGTGGGGTTTGGTTCTAGGGGTAGTGAGAGTTGGTGTGACAGAGCATGTGCAGTGCTGTGGAGTTTGGTTCTAGTGGTAATGAGAGTTGATGTGACAGAGCATGTGCAGTGCTGTGGGGTTTGATTCTAGGGGTGGTGAGAGTTGATGTGACAGAGCATGTGCAGTGCTGTGGGGTTTGATTCTAGGGGAGGTGAGAGTTGGTGTGACAGAGCATGTGCAGTGCTGTGGAGTTTGGTTCTAGGGTTCATAGGTTCATAGGTAGATACTAGGCTATCTGCCCAAAGGCATTTATAAGCCCAGCCAGAATGTGTTGGCTTTCACCGCCCCCTTAGATTAGTTCCCTTTGCTTCTGTCTAGCAGAGCCACTAAGGCTGAAATTATTATTACTAAGCTGCATATTAATAAAAACAAATGTATAAATATTGTCTGTGTCGACATTCCCCCAGGTAATAACAGACATATTCTAGAAGATATACTATGCTGGCTGTCAAGTAACTACCCCCAAGATACCATTGTTCTTGGAGACTTTAACATAGACAGGAACACTTGCTCCTCAGAACCCCCTATTCACCACCATGTAAACCTACATGGATTCACACAGGTAATATCCTCCCCCACTAGGATAAGTAAACCCAACAATAAAGCAAATATCCTTGATTGGATACTTTTTAACAGTCATCCCCACATGTACAAAGCTGGGACTCTTCCTGACGATATAAGTGATCACTTTCTTACCTGTATAGTCAGGCAAAAGGCTGACATCCCTAACAAACTCACTTATAAAACAATTAGGAGCAACAAAAACTTTAACCCCACTAATTTCCAAAATGAACTCAAACTCTGTGTAATTGGTCAGCCCTAAAACATCTGCCACTTGAAGTAGCTGTAAAATACTTTAATAGCAAATTCATAGCCATCCTTGATACCCACACACCAACAAGTTCTATTAGAACTAAAACAAAAGCTGCCCAATGGCTTTCAGTGGAAACCAGACAAAAAGTCTCACTTAGAAACAAGGCTTGGACCACTTGGTGGGCCACAAAAGCCTCCACAGATCATCTTAGATATATACAGTTAAGGAATAATACAAAAAAATCTGTTATGACTGACAAAAAAGACTATTATTGTCACCTACAACAGAAACACCAAAACAAACCTCAGAAGTTTTGGGCAGGCATAAATAAACTTTTCCACCCAGGACAATCCACCATCCCTACCCATTCAACTACTACCAAAACCCTCCAGTAGAGGTTGCCAATACCTTCAACAGCTTATTTACAGAAACTATCCAGCAACTAGCTAGTCAATTATCCCCCGGTTGCCCAAATGCAGTCACTATGATACCCAGTTCCCGACTCACCTTTAACTTTCAACCAGCCTCCACATCATTTATCCGAACACTAATTAAGAAAGTAAAACAAACTACGCTATCTGCAGATCTCCTCCCAGCAGAGTATTTACAAAAAGCAGCCATTTCCGTAGCTTACCCAATCAACATCCTGATCAATAAAACTATATCTGAAGCTTCCATCCCCTCCATCTGGAAGATATCCCATGTAATCCCACTCCATAAAGGAGGCAGCTCCACTGAACTCTCAAATTACAGATTCATAGCTATTCTGTCACCACTAGCCAAAATTATGGAGAAATGCATCCATAAACAACTCCTGAATGATCTTATCAAGAACAATCATCTGACAAACTCTCAACATGGTTTTAGACCACACCACAGTACCACCACTGCCTTCCTCTCCTTCTCTAAAGTCATAAATTAAAACCAAAACAATAATAAACTTTCCTCATCCCTCTTTCTAGGCCCTCAACATGGTAAACCACTAACCACTTATACAAACACTGGAAACCATTTCCCTAGACACCCAGGCTATTCAATGGTTCCACTCTTACCTGAGTGGTAGACAACAGGCAGTCCTATGGAAGGACAACCTATCTACCCTTCTACCTATTTCCCTTGGAGTCCCCCAGGGTTCTATCTTAGGACCCCTACTATTTTCTATCTTTATTGATGACCTGCACAAGGTCATCCCAAATGCAACCTGTATTCAATACGCAGAGAAATTGACTCTAAGATGCTTGGCCACCTCCTCAACAGAGCTGCAGTCTTTATCCCAAAATGCTTTTAATACAGTTGAAAACTGGCCCCTTAATCACTGTCTCATATTAAATCAAAAAAAAAAAATTAAGCTGCTGCTGTTCTCCCCAACTAGTAGGTCCGTCACACCAACCTTCACCATAAAATCTAACAATGACACCATTATTTCTCCAGAGCCCTCTACCAAGCTCCTATGTATAACAGTTGACAATAAACTTAAATTTGACTTGCTTATTAACCATACGATTAAAGCAGTTAATAAAAATCTTGGCTATCTATACAAGATTAAACCCTTCCTAACTCCCCTAGTTAAGACTGTTATTGCCCGCACACGTCAACCCTTCTTTATACCTCCCCCTTATTCACAAACTAGAGTAAAACCGACCTGAACAAACTCTCAAGCTGCTATAATCACATTGCTAGATTTGCCACTGGGACAGCCTACAGAACACACCACTGTCTTAACCTTAAGGGGTAGTGAGAGTTTGTGTGACAGAGCATGTGCAGTGCTGTGGAGTTTGGTTCTAGTGGTAATGAGAGTTGATGCGACAGAGCATGTGCAGTGCTGTGGTGTTTGGTTCTAGTGGTAATGAGAGTTGGTGTGACAGAGCATGTGCGTGCTGTGGAGTTTGGTTCTGGGGTAACGAGAGTTGGTGTGACAGAGCATGTGCGTGCTGTGGAGTTTGGTTCTATGGGTAATGAGAGTTGGTGTGACAGAGCATGTGCATGCTGTGGAGTTTGGTTCTAGGGATAATGACAGTTGGTGTTACAGAGCATGTGCAGTGCTGTGGGGTTTGATTCCATGGGTAATGAGAGTTGGTGTGACAGAGCATGTGCGTGCTGTGGAGTTTGGTTCTAGGGGTAATGAGAGTTGATGTGACAGAGCATGTGCAGTGCTGTGGGGTTTGGTTCTAGGGGTAATGAGAGTTGGTGTGACAGAGCATGTGCGTGCTGTGGAGTTTGGTTCTAGGGGTAATGAGAGTTGGTGTGACAGAGCATGTGCGTGCTGTGGAGTTTGGTTCTAGGGGTAATGAGAGTTGGTGTGACAGAGCATGTGCGTGCTGTGGAGTTTGGTTCTAGGGATAATGACAGTTGGTCTGACAGAGCATGTGCAGTGCTGTGGAGTTTGGTTCTAGGGGTAGTGAGAGTTGGTGTGACAGAACATGTGCAGTGCTGTAAAGTTTGGTTCTAGGGGTAGTGAGAGTTGGTGTGACAGAGAATGTGCGTGCTGTGGAGTTTGGTTCTAGGGGTAATGAGAGTTGGTGTGACAGAGCATGTGTGTGCTGTGGAGTTTGGCTCTAGGGGTAATGAGAGTTGGTGTGACAGAGCATGTGCGTGCTGTGGAGTTTGGTTCTAGGGGTAATGAGAGTTGGTGTGACAGAGCATGTGCGTGCTGTGGAGTTTGGTTCTAGGGGTAATGAGAGTTGGTGTGACAGAGCATGTGCATGCTGTGGAGTTTGGTTCTATGGGTAATGAGAGTTGGTGTGACAGAGCATGTGCAGTGCTGTGGAGTTTAGTTCTAGGGGTAATGAGAGTTGGTGTGACAGAGCATGTGCATGCTGTGGAGTTTGGTTCTAGGGGTAATGAGAGTTGGTGTGACAGAGCATGTGCGTGCTGTGGAGTTTGGTTCTAGGAGTAATGAGAGTTGGTGTGACAGAGCATGTGCGTGCTGTGGAGTTTGGTTCTAGGGGTAATGAGAGTTGGTGTGATAGAGCATGTGCATGCTGTGGAGTTTGGTTCTATGGGTAATGAGAGTTGGTGTGACAGAGCATGTGCATGCTGTGGAGTTTGGTTCTAGGGGTAATGAGAGTTGGTGTGACAGAGCATGTGCGTGCTGTGGAGTCTGGTTCTAGGAGTAATGAGAGTTGGTGTGACAGAGCATGTGCATGCTGTGGAGTTTAGTTCTAGGGGTAATGAGAGTTGGTGTGACAGAGCATGTGCAGTGTTGTGGAGTTTGGTTCTAGGGGTAGTGAGAGTTGGTGTGACAGAGCATGTGCAGTGCTGTGGAATTTGTTTCTATGGACAATGAGAGTTGGTGTGACAGAGCATGTGCAGTGCTGTGGAATTTGTTTCTATGGACAATGAGAGTTGGTGTGACAGAGCATGTGCAGTGCTGTGGACTTTGGTTCTAGGAGTAATGAGAGTTGGTGTGACACAGCATGTGCAGTGCTGTGGAGTTTGGTTCTAGGGGTAGTGACAGTTGGTGTGACAGAGCATGTGCAGTGCTGTGGAGTTTGGTTCTAGGGGTAGTGAGAGTTGGTGTGACAGAGCATGTGCAGTGCTGTAGAGTTTGGATCTAGGGGTAGTGAGAGTTGTTGTGACAGAGCATGCGCAGTGCTGTGGATTTTGATTCTAGGGGTGGTGAGAGTTGGTGTGACAGAGCATGTGTAGTACTGCGGGGTTTGGTTCTAGGGGTAGTGAGAGTTGGAGTGACAGAGCATGTGCAGTGCTGTGGAGTTTGGTTCTAGGGGTAGTGAGAGTTGGTGTGACACAGCATGTGCAGTGCTGTGGGGTTTGGTTCTAGGGGGAGTGAGAGTTGGTGTGACAGAGCATGTGCAGTGCTGTGGGGTTTGGTTCTAGGAGTAATGAGAGTTGGTGTGACAGAGCATGTGCAGTGCTGTGGTGTTTGGTTCTAGTGGTAATAAGAGTTGGTGTGACAAAGCATGTGCAGTGCTGTGGAGTTTGGTTTTTGTGGTAATGAGAGTTGTTGTCACAGAGCATGTGCAGTGCTGTGGAGTTTGGTTCTTGTGGTAATGACAGTTGGTGTGACAGAGCATGTGCAGTGCTGTGGAGTTTGGTTATAGTGGTAATGAGAGTTGGTGTGACAGAGCATGTGCAGTGCTGTGGGGTTTGGTTCTAGGGGTAGTGAGAGTTGGAGTGACAGAGCATGTGCAGTGCTGCAGTGTTTGGTTCTAGTGGTAATAAGAGTTGATGTGACAGAGCATGTGCAGTGCTGTGGAGTTTGGTTCTTGTGGTAATGAGAGTTGTTGTGACAGAGCATGTGCAGTGCTGTGGAGTTTGGTTCTAGGAGTAATGAGAGTTGGTGTGACAGAGCATGTATTGTGCTGTGGAGATTGGTTCTAGGGATAATGACAGTTGGTGTGACAGAGCATGTGCATTGTTGTGGGGTTTGGTTCTAGGCGTAATGAGAGTTGGTGTGACAGAGCATGTGCAGTGCCGTGGGGTTTGGTTCTAGGGGTAGTGAGAGTTGGTGTGACACAGCATGTGCAGTGCTGTGGAGTTATAACTGTAATGAGAGTTGGCTGCAAATTCCTATCTATTGGGAAGCACCTTTTGTAAACCAAACCTAGATACAGACAAAGGTTTAACCGTATCTGTACCCAGAAAATGAAAGATAACAATTGGATGTGAAACCTGATGTTTATATAATGGCACTTAAGATCACTCAGATGTTCAGGAATCGACTGTCTTGAGGTGCTATGAACATAAAAAGCAGAACAATTACAGGTCACTAGATAAATGACTGATTCACGTCAACAAGTTATAGTATGTCTGATGTCAAATACATGTTGAATATAGGCTAATGTGACGTTTTTACTTTTCCAAGCTGAACAACCCCTTAAAGCATCTCCAAACATTCTCATTTGACTTAATTATGAGGATCCATCACCCCCATTTTGTTCATAGACAGGAAATGATCCTCTGGAACAGACTCCCCATCCACATAAAACAAAGTTCATCCCTGTCCCTATTCGAGTGCAACTTGGATTTATGGATGGGAAATAAAATTTACTCCAGGACTGCCCCTGTACAACCAATACACAGAGGCACCTCCTAAATGCTTTATCTCATGCATGGGTCCCCTCAAATTCTCCATGGTATAATTCCAGTTATTCTCTTTAGAGGTAATATATAACTATCGACCATGGGATGGGTAAGGCCAATCTCTAACCAAATGGGATAGGCTATATACTATCGACCGTGGGATGGGTAAGGCCAGTCTCTGACCAGATGGGGTAGGGTAATTCAAGCACAAAACAAGAAACTGGCTGGGCCCGCAGGGGGCAGCTAGCCTGGTACTTACTAACAATTTATTGTTTTATTTATTTTTAAACTTGTTCATCAGGTTAGTCCAGCTGGGTCAGAACCATTTTTCAGTGGAGATCTGGGGAGAAAAGCTCCACAAAAAAAAAAAAAAAAACATACACTGGATTATCTAACTAAAGTAACATAGTTCTGTAAACAACAGTTTCCCATCAGAGAACATTAATCTTAGTTTGACATGAGAGACGTTAGATTTACATATTAGTGTAGGACATCCAGTACAGTCACAGGGTACAAAGGATACAATTAGAATAGTTACATTCATCACTTTATGTTTAGCAGAGACATGGAAAATGTCCAAGGTTTATTGTTTGAGTCTACAGTAAAAATAGGCAGGTGGAGAGGCTATATGAAGGAGTATTATACAGAAATAAAGTTGTAGAGAAAGTAGGTTAGGTGACACTAGAGTACAGAAGGGGAGACAAGTTGGGAAGGAGGAGCCAGGTCAATCAGGGGGATAGTTACACTGACATAGTCTTGTGTTGCTTAGGTGATTTTTTACTGCATTTTTGAACTGGTAGGTTTCAAATGTGCAATGGAAGTTTATTCCAGTTGTTTGCTGGGAAATAGCTGTAAAGGTTCCTGCCAATGTTAATCTTTGGCTTGTATATAGAAAGGAGATGTTGTTCTGAGCTCCGAAGAGTTCTAGGAAGGGAGTAGGTGGAGATGATAGAGTGAATGCTGGGATAGAAAGAGGGCTGGTGTAGAATGGAGTGAATTATCTGAAGCTGAGAGAGAAGGTTGTTAGGAAGCTCTAACCAGTTTAGTTTCCTGAGTGCTAAGCAGTGATGAGAATAGTATGAGGGTTCAGCACCAAATTAAAGTGGATTCCAGTCTAGAGAGAAGTGTGGTTTGTAAGTTGGTGATGATTTGACAGCCATATAGTAGGACTGGTAGTAGGTAGGCATAGGATAGGGCTATCTTGGCTTTACTGGATAAAACATTTTTGTTTCTGTAGAGGAGTCCAAGTTTTTGGTGGGTATTTTTAATGTTACTTGACATTTGACATGTGTGTCAAATTTCAACTGGTCATCAGTAATGACCCCGAGTAATTTGGTATGAGTTTCAACTGTGATGGGTGTGTTATTGAGGGGAGTGATAGAGAAAAAAGGTTTAAGATGATTCATAGTTTTTGGAATAAAGACTTGAAGAGCAAGAGTTTGGTCTTGTTTGGGTTTAAGATTTGCTGGTACACGTTGAGACAGATTTTGATAGAATGAAAGGAGTTATGAGTTGTAGTATGAAGGTCGGGGAGGGCATCGGCTATGGTGACAACTGTGGAGTCATCAGCATATTGTACCAGTGATGACTGTGGTGTAGATATGGATACCTGGTTAAAGAGAAGTGGGGCCCAAAACTGAACCTTGGGGGACCTCATCTTTATGGGAAGTTCAGGGGAGATACAAAGAGTCATTTAACTGATTGGAGACAATTGCTGAGGTAGCTAGAGATCAAGGAGATAGCAGAGGTAGATAGGTTGAGTTCCAAGAGTTTAAGAAGACATGGTGTTGAAAGCTTATGAGAGGTCAAGAAATAATCAGGATACAAGTTTGTTCTGGTGTCTAGGCATGTGAGATGGAGCTGATGAAGGAAATGAAGGCTGTAGAGGTACTGTGTCTGTGGTGAAAGCCATGTTGGGTGTTGTAGGACTTGTTTGTTGTACGCATTTTTCCAAGATCTTTGAGAGGGGTGATAGGATTGCTATGGGTTGAAAGTTGGGCAGTTCAGTAGAGCTGCCTCCTTTAAGGATAGGCAAGGTGTACAGTGTTTTCCAAACTACAGGGACTTCGGCCTCACTAATGGATCGGTTGATGAGAATAGAGATGGGTAGGGCAATGCAGCTAGAAAGAGTGGTGGGAGACCATCTGTTGAGGGGGAGCAAGGTTTCAAGATTAAGAAGCAGGGATTTAATGTAGTTGGTGGATATGATTTTTAGGGAGAAGGATGACGAGGACTTTGAGGGTTTATGAGGGTTGTTGGGAGGTGTACTGTCAGTATTGGTATTAGGATGGTTGGTTAGTTTGCTAATGGTGTCTACAAAATAGGTGTTAAAGTTGGTTGCCGTCTGAAGAGGAGTACTTGAAGGACTAGGTTGGGGAGAGGATGGCTTGTCAGGATGGAGGATTTGGTTAACTGTATGCCAGAACTTCTTTGGGTTATTAAGGTGTGATGTAGGAGGGTTATTATAGTAGTTTCTCTTGTCATTGGTAATGGCTTTTTTAGTGAGGTTGCGTAGGTACCTGTTGTTGGAAGTGGGAGGGGAGTTTAGTTTTAGTCCAGAGCTTCCATGTTTTATCTCTCTGAGCCATCAGGATGCTGGTGGAGTTTGTTAACCAAGGGAATATGGCTGCTTTTATTCTTACATTACATATAGCGGCAAGGGAGTTGAGTATGTTTAGGAATTGTGTCTTTTGGCTTTTCCCGGTTAGGGGTCGCCACAGCGGAACTCCGGTCCGCTAATGATTGGCAGTAGATTTTTACGTGCTGGCTTGCCGGGCCTAATGCACAACCTTCAACGAAGGAATGCCCATTCACACATGTTGCCACACAGAAGACGCTCTAACTGAGAATCGAACGTATGTTTAGGAATATTTTGTTAAATTTCTGTACAGCTTCATTAAAGGGTAAGTGTCTGAGGAATGATCAGTTGGCAGCTGAGAGCTGGCTGTTTAGTATGCTAGAGTCAAAGTTTGTCAGTCTGCGACATGCTTTGATCTTACTGGGATTACGCATATGAGGAGTGCAACAGAGGACTTTAATTGGGCAGTAGTCGCTAAGCGTATTGGGCAAGGTTTCAGGGAAGTGACATTTACGGGGGTGAGATACCAGAATCCAGTCAAGGATAGGTGACTGATTAGAAGGTTTAGAAGTATAGGTAGGTTTGGATATTAGCTGGGTGAAACCAAGTAAGTGAATGGAGGAGGAGGGTTTGGATATTAACTGGGTGAAACCATGTAAGTGAATGGAGGAGGGGGATTCAGAGAAGCTAGTCAACCAGTTTACAAGCCTATTATTTTCTCAGATTAATTCACAGCAACAAGGTGTGGGAGGGAAACATGGAAAGTGTATCTTGTACTACAGTTTGGTGATCAGGTCGAATTCATACATGTGCACTCATACAGCAGTGTATGCTTTTAATAAGAAGCTCAAGGCGGCCACAATTTTTCACCTTTCACCTTCAAAGGGCACTAAAACTGCTTTTCATCCAGTCATGGGTTTAGTGTTTTGTACTTATTTCATGGTAAATTATGTAAAAATTATTTAAAAAAATGAATATTTTAGCTCTTGTGTCATTGTGCTATGAATGAAATTAAGTTTTACAATCTACACTTGCAGGGGAAAAAAAACAAGAGAAAGCCATGTCTCACCTGAGTAATCTGAGGAAGGCCACCAGAATCTGCCATCTGTAATCCAAAAGGAAAAAAAAACAGCATATCCATAACTCACACTTTTAAACATTTTCCAAAAAATGTTTTGCAGGAAAAAGAAATACTTAAAACCTGGCATGGAAAATCAAAAGAAATTCCAAATGCAAAACTTTGCTGTATAACTAACAGCTTTTGATACCTCACCTCTGTTTTTTAACCAGGATTATCCCACAAGATGAATGCTTAAAATGGAAGAAAATCTCAGAGAATCACACACAATCATGTGAGATTATATAAAGAACACAGCAAAAGCAGGTAAGTTCAACATATCAGTGTCCAAACAGAGAAAAGGTAAATACATGTTACTAGTTTTTTATAAACCAATACTGGGGACAGTCATGTTGTATAGTACAAAGTTTAATTTGCACATTGCAATTACAGTACCCACATTTTGGAGAGAGAATGCAGTCAATAAAATTATAAATAATATAGACCTAGGCTCATCAGGTGAGTTAAAAACAAAGTGTGAAGGTAAACTTAATGCACAACAGCAGCCAGACACCAAGGAAGGGATACTAAACAAGTTAACTTTTAGGAAAGATAAGAATCAGCCTTGAGATGAATTTGCACTGAGTAAGATCAAAAGTATAGCTAATTAGAAGAAACAGAAAGAAATAAAGGCATTCATCAAAATGTATTTTGTATGACAGCAATAGAGTAAACTAGAAGTAAGGGAAAGGGGTCTATATTATAAGATCGAAGTTTTACAACTTCGAATACCATACGGGCGACACCATATGAGTGAAGTTGTAAAACCTCGAAAGCAAAATAAAAAATGTAAAAATAAAGGAAAAACCTACCTGATCGCTCTGAGAAGGGGGGCAAGCCCCCCTGCACCCCCACACCTCCTGCTACTTAAATATACCAACTCTGAGATCGCACTACATTGAAGTACAGGGAAGAATTCCCTGTGGCAATCTCTGTTCACACTTGTGAGGTTTTAAATATTTGCTCATATGGTGTTGCCCATATGGTGTTCGAATATTTAAAACTTCGGTCTTCTAATATAGACCCAGGGAAAGACCATTAGGAAAATAAAAGTAATTGGAATGGATTAAAAGAGTGTTATAAGAAGTGGGCAACGGCATAAGAAAGAGAAGTGACCAAGACATAAGGTGTGTGAATGTAAAGGTAAGGAGGGAGAGTTTGTAAAACAAGGGATACAGGGTAATAAAAGAGCAGAGGAGGAGGAGTAGAAAAGGTTAAGTATACAAAGGTTAAGTATACAAAGGTTGAGTATACAAAGGTTAAGTATACAAAGGTTAAGTATACAAAGGTTAAGTTATTGTATACAAAAGAAGGAGAGGAGATAGCAAGTGTTACTAACAGGAGAAGTTATTGTCAGCTTTCTTCGTAAGCATGTAGAGTCACTTGTGAGAGGAAGCGAGGGGGGTGCTAAGGGGTGGAAGGAAAAAGAGAACTGGGGATGAAAACAATTTCACTGGCTGGAGTTGAGTAAACCTTGGTTAAAGTACCTGATTGCTTGCTGCATTCAATTTCACTTGGTATGTGATATCACCGTTTAGATGTAGACACATAAAATACACTGAATCATCTTTTTTATATGTTCTGCTAATTTGTGGAAGCAACTTGTATGAATAGATGCACCAGGTGAGTATCTTGGATATGGCTAGGCAGGCAACACTATACACAGCGTAGGCAGGCAATGCCGTGCATGGCTTAGATAGGCAAGCAGGCAACACAGTTTAGGCAGGTAATGTTACGTACAGCTTTGCTAGCCAATAATGTATGAGCTACTTTGACATTACCTATATGTTTTATGTTGATAAATGACACAAGAAGAGCTGGCAGAAAACCTTACAGAACTGTATACAGTAAAGATTATTTAGGTATTTCTGCGAGAATGACAGAGTCAGGAAACAAACACTACAATATTTTGTATGGTATATGGAGTTTGGCGTACATTCACATTTACTGGGTAGATTCAGGTTGACTCATGGAGTGTTGTCACGACTTCAAGAAATGGCTTTACCTTGGATCCTGCTTGCCTTTGTCTCCTCCCTTACCCTTGCCATTAATGTGACATTCCTTGCCTTTAATGTGACATTCCTTGCCATTAATGTGACATTCACAGATTAGCAGTACGGCAGACACAATGCACTCAATGAAACAGACTGTTCCCATAGTGCATAACTACATCCACAAGAGCAACAGTACTTTGTATGTTACCTACATAATTATTTCCATGAGAATAATGACTGGGACACAGCAAACCCCCATCCCTTACATAATTATTTCATTAAGACTAATAAATTCAAATGGCATACAAGGAATTAATAGGGCAGAATCCATTTCATTTTAGAAGCATCACTGATGCTGTCCTTTAATCTGTAATCCCAGCGGCTCATGGACTTTGGATGTGACAGAGTGGCAATGTTTGATGCTGTCCTTTAATCTGTAATCCCAGCAGCTCACGGACTTTGGATGTGACAGAGTGGCAATGTTTGATGCTGTCCTTTAATCTGAAATACCAGCAGCTCACGGACTTTGGATGTGACAGAGTGGCAATGTTTGATGCTGTCCTTTAATCTATAATCCCAGCAGCTCACGGACTTTGGATGTGACAGAGTGGCAATGTTTGATGCTGTCCTTTAATCTGTAATCCCAGCAGCTCATGGACTTTGGATGTGACAGAGTGGCAATGTTTGATGCTGTCCTTTAATCTGTAATCCCAGCAGCTCACGGACTTTGGATGTGACAGAGTGGCAATGTTTGATGCTGTCCTTTAATCTGTAATCCCAGCAGCTCACGGACTTTGGATGTGACAGACTGGCAATGTTTGATGCTGTCCTTTAATCTGTAATCCCAGCAGCTCACGGACTTTGGATGTGACAGAGTGGCAATGTTTGATGCTGTCCTTTAATCTGTAATCCCAGCAGCTCACATACTTTGGATGTGACAGAGTGGCAATGTTTGATGCTGTCCTTTAATCTGTAATCCCAGCAGCTCATGGACTTTGGATGTGACAGAGTGGCAATGTTTGATGCTGTCCTTTAATCTGTAATCCCAGCAGCTCACATACTTTGGATGTGACAGAGTGGCAATGTTTGATGCTGTCCTTTAATCTGTAATCCCAGCAGCTCACGGACTTTGGATGTGACAGACTGGCAATGTTTGATGCTGTCCTTTAATCTGTAATCCCAGCAGCTCACGGACTTTGGATGTGACAGACTGGCAATGTTTGATGCTGTCCTTTAATCTGTAATCCCAGCAGCTCATGGACTTTGGATGTGACAGAGTGGCAATGTTTGATGCTGTCCTTTAATCTGTAATCCCAGCAGCTCATGGACTTTGGATGTGACAGAGTGGCAATGTTTGATGCTGTCCTTTAATCTGTAATCCCAGCAGCTCACGGACTTTGGATGTGACAGAGTGGCAATGTTTGATGCTGTCCTTTAATCTGTAATCCCAGCAGCTCACGGACTTTGGATGTGACAGAGTGGCAGTGTTTGATGCTGTCCTTTAATCTGTAATCCCAGCAGCTCACATACTTTGGATGTGACAGAGTGGCAATGTTTGATGCTGTCCTTTAATCTGTAATCCCAGCAGCTCACATACTTTGGATGTGACAGAGTGGCAATGTTTGATGCTGTCCTTTAATCTGTAATCCCAGCAGCTCACGGACTTTGGATGTGACAGACTGGCAATGTTTGATGCTGTCCTTTAATCTGTAATCCCAGCAGCTCACATACTTTGGATGTGACAGAGTGGCAATGTTTGATGCTGTCCTTTAATCTATAATCCCAGCAGCTCATGGACTTTGGATGTGACAGAGTGGCAATGTTTGATGCTGTCCTTTAATCTGTAATCCCAGCAGCTCACGGACTTTGGATGTGACAGACTGGCAATGTTTGATGCTGTCCTTTAATCTGTAATCCCAGCAGCTCACATACTTTGGATGTGACAGAGTGGCAATGTTTGATGCTGTCCTTTAATCTGTAATCCCAGCAGCTCACGGACTTTGGATCTGACAGAGTGGCAGTGTTTGATGCTGTCCTTTAATCTGTAATCTCAGCAGCTCACGGACTTTGGATGTGACAGACTGGCAATGTTTGATGCTGTCCTTTCATCTGTAATCCTAGCAGCTCACAGACTTTGGATCTGACAGAGTGGCAGTGTTTAATGCTGTCCTTTAATCTGTAATCCCAGCAGCTCACATACTTTGGATGTGACAGACTGGCAGTGTTTGATGCTGTCCTTTAATCTGTAATCCCAGCAGCTCACATACTTTGGATGTGACAGAGTGGCAATGTTTGATGCTGTCCTTTAATCTGTAATCCCAGCAGCTCACGGACTTTGGATGTGACAGAGTGGCAATGTTTGATGCTGTCCTTTAATCTGTAATCCCAGCAGCTCACGGACTTTGGATGTGACAGAGTGGCAATGTTTGATGCTGTCCTTTAATCTGTAATCCCAGCAGCTCACATACTTTGGATGTGACAGACTGGCAATGTTTGATGCTGTCCTTTAATCTGTAATCCCAGCAGCTCACGGACTTTGGATGTGACAGAGTGGCAATGTTTGATGCTGTCCTTTAATCTATAATCCCAGCAGCTCATGGACTTTGGATGTGACAGAGTGGCAATGTTTGATGCTGTCCTTTAATCTGTAATCCCAGCAGCTCACATACTTTGGATGTGACAGAGTGGCAATGTTTGATGCTGTCCTTTAATCTGTAATCCCAGCAGCTCACGGACTTTGGATGTGACAGAGTGGCAATGTTTGATGCTGTCCTTTAATCTGTAATCCCAGCAGCTCACGGACTTTGGATGTGACAGAGTGGCAATGTTTGATGCTGTCCTTTAATCTGTAATCCCAGCAGCTCATGGACTTTGGATGGCAATGTTTGATGCTGTCCTTTAATCTGTAATCCCAGCAGCTCACATACTTTGGATGTGACAGACTGGCAATGTTTGATGCTGTCCTTTAATCTGTAATCCCAGCAGCTCATGGACTTTGGATGTGACAGAGTGGCAATGTTTGATGCTGTCCTTTAATCTGTAATCCCAGCAGCTCACATACTTTGGATGTGACAGAGTGGCAATGTTTGATGCTGTCCTTTAATCTGTAATCCCAGCAGCTCACGGACTTTGGATGTGACAGACTGGCAATGTTTGATGCTGTCCTTTAATCTGTAATCCCAGCAGCTCATGGACTTTGTATGTGTCAGACTGGCAATGTTTGATGCTGTCCTTTAATCTGTAATCCCAGCAGCTCATGGACTTTGGATGTGACAGACTGGCAATGTTTGATGCTGTCCTTTAATCTGTAATCCCAGCAGCTCATGGACTTTGGATGTGACAGAGTGGCAATGTTTGATGCTGTCCTTTAATCTGTAATCCCAGCAGCTCACGGACTTTGGATGTGACAGAGTGGCAATGTTTGATGCTGTCCTTTAATCTGTAATCCCAGCAGCTCACGGACTTTGGATGTGACAGACTGGCAATGTTTGATGCTGTCCTTTAATCTGTAATCCCAGCAGCTCACGGACTTTGGATGTGACAGAGTGGCAATGTTTGCAAGTGTTCAAGACTAAATATATGTAGACAGGTACAGTTGTGAATATCACCTAAATATAGCTAAATTCGAACACACACAATTCTGTGAAAAGCATCATCTCAGTGTGGGCAGAGTTTAGTATTAGCCTATTCAGACAGCTGCATGATTAAAAAAGTACAGTTGTGTACACTTACCATAAATGTAGATGTTCGAGTGTATTCACTGTTGCAGTCATTACATTTGGGTAATCTGCTGGCAGGTTGACGTCAGTTGGCCTGAATTTCAAAGTCTTGGGTCCTGTGTCGGTTGCTGTCTCCTCTTTCATGACGTCAGGTCGTCAGGAGTATAAAACATGTAGCCAACGCCATTTTCTTCAGTTTTTCTTGCCCCAGATGTCAGGTGCCCCCAAAAAGGTAGCAAAAATATATATATACATGCATCAATATAAACTTTACCTTCATCTACAAGCAAATACACCACATAGGTTGTAGAAGATAGAGAAGGAAAGATAAACTCCAGAATGACAGGGTGATGGCAGGAGGGTAACCTGGACTGCAACAGTGAATACACTCGAACATCTACATTTATGGTAAGTGTACACAACTGTAGTATGTTCTTCATGTTTCACTGTTGCAGTCATTACATTTGGGAAGAATCCCAAAGCTATGGATGGGAGGATGGAACTAAACCAGCATTAGGTGTGGCTATAATGCCCTGCAGAACCGCAGTGGTGAAGCCTGCCCTGGACTTAGAGTAGAGAGGCAAATGGTAATGCTTTGTAAAGGTGTGAATAGAACTCCAAGTAGCAGCCTCTAGAATGTCTTTGGTTGGTACTCCTCCGAGAAAGGCTGCTGAAGTAGCTGCAGCTCTGGTGGAATGAGACCTAATGCCCTTGGGCACAGGTTTACCATGGTGTAAGTAGCAGAAACGGATGCAGTGGCTTATCCACTTTGAAATTGTCTGCTTTGAAATAGCCTTTCCTTGTGATCCTGCAGCATATGACACTAGTAATTGCTCAGTTTTTCTTAGAACTTTAGTCCTGCTCAAGTAGAATCTTAGCTGTCTGTGTATGTCCAAGGAATGCAGAATTCTCTCCCCCTTGTTCTGCGGATTTGGGTAAAAGGTTGGCAGATGAATTGTTTGGTTAAGAGCCACACTGGAAACCACCTTAGGCATACATGTAGGATTTGTCCTCAGAATCACCCTGTCTTGGTAAAATATGATAAAAGGCTCTGCATCCATGAAGGCCTGTAGCTCTGAAACTCTTCTTGCTGAAGTAATTGCTAGTAGCAGAGCTGTTTTCCATGACAAGAACTTTATATCAGCGGTAGCAGCTGGTTCAAATGGAGGCAGGGTGAGCTTTTCCAATACATAATTGAGGTCCCATGCAGGCAATGGTGATCTTCTAGGAGGCCTTACATTTTTGGCTCCTCTAAGATACTGCTTTAGTAAAGGATGGGAAAAGATTGGTGGCTCTGTATTGTAATGAGCTGAAATGGCAGAGGCATGGATTTTTATTGGTGAAAAAGAGAGGCCTTTGTCAAGCATCTCAGTTAAGTATTGTAATATCTGAGGAATATTTGGTTCTGCTGTTATCAGTTCCTTGTGCTTGATTCCAAGCACAGAATCTCTTCCATTTATCAGCATAAGATTTTCTAGTACTAGGCCTTCTGGCTTCCAAAATGACATTCATCACAACTTTACTGAGAGGTGTTGTTTGTATAACTACATGATCAGCCATGCTGCCAGGTTCAGTGTCTGGAGCTGATTGTGCAGGATCTGATTGTTTTGCTGGGACAGTAGTTGAGGTCTTTGAGGTAAGGACCAAGCTGGGTATTGAGACAAGTTCTTTAGGATTGGGTACCAGTATTGGCGGGGCCAGTGTGGGGCAATTAGTATCATCTTTGGTTTCTCTTGTCTGACTTTTAGGAGGACCTTGGGAAGAAGAGGCAGAGGAGGAAAGGCGTAAACTGAAGTATAGGGCGTCCACTTTCCATGCTTGTCTGTGATAAGTCCTTGTGCAGAATATTTTCAATTGATAATTTTGAGGAGAGGCAAATAGAGCTATGTCTGGGCTCCCCCATTTCTCTGTTATCATGCTGAAGACTTGTGGATTTAGTTTCCACTCGTGAGGATCCATAAGGTTTCTGCTTAAATCATCTGCCAGAGTACTTTGCTTTCCTGGCAGGAATTCAGCTTGAAGATGTATTCAGTAGGTCAAAGCTGTGTCCCACAGTGCCATGGCTAATCTGCAAAGGGGGTATGAGTGTGTGCCCCCTTGCTTGTTTATATACCACATGACCATGGTGCTGTTCGTCTTTATCAGTAGTTGTCCTAGATGAAGTAAGTCCTTGAAAGCTGTTAGGGCATTTTGAACAGCTAGCATCTCTTTCTGGTTGATATGTAGATGCATTTGTTTTGGGGTCCATATGCCCTGAATGCATCTTCCTGCCATGTGGGCCCCCCAAGCATAATCTGATGCGTCTGTTGTTAAGGTTTGGCTGGCAGGGGGTAGAGAGAAGGCCCGTCCCATGTTTTGGTGACATGCCTTTGCCCACCATAGAAACTCCTGTTGTAGGCAGGGAATGATTGTTTCCAGACTGTGAGAATGTTGACTCCATAAACATTTTAGGTACCATTAAAGTTTCCTCATATGCAGTCTTGCATATGGAATCAGTAGGATGCAGGATGCCATGAAGCCCAGAGCCTGCAGACTTTGTCTTGCAGATAACTGGGTTTTTGTTGCCATCAGTTTGAAGTAAGTAGTCAGTTGCCTTTGTTTGTCTGGCATGAGATAAGCCATCTGGGCAGTTGTATTTAAGCTTGCACCCAGGAATATTATCTCTTGAGAGGGTAATAGTTTTGATTTCTTTTTGTTGACCCTGTACCCTAGGCATGTTAGAAGTCTTTTCACAAATGCCAGATGCTGCAGAAGAATGTCCTTGTTCTCTGCTTGAATTAGACAGTCGTCCAAGTAAAGATATATCTGTTTTCCTCTTTGTCTGCAGAATGCAATTACTGGTGCCAGGCACTTTGTGAAGACCCTGTGCGCAGTAGATAAGCCAAAGGGCAGTGCAGAGAATTGGTAATGCATTACGCCAGCCTTGAATCTGAGGTATCTTCTGCACGATTGTCTTATTGGGACATACATGGTCTAATGTCACCAGCCAAGCATTCTTGCCCAGCATGGGCAGAAGCTGCTGCAAAGTCAGCATTTTGAATTTTGGAATGTCCAGGTATGTGTTCAAAATCGATAAATCCAGTACTGGCCGCCAGGCCTTGTCCTTTCTGGGTACCAAGAATAGCCTTGAGTAAAAACCTTGTCCTTTTTCCTGTTCTGGTACTGTCTGAATGGCCCCCATATCCATGAGGGACGTAACCTGTTTCTGTGCCTCTGCCCATTGATACATATATACAAATCTTTTTAATAAAAAAAATCTTTCTAATAAAAAATGTATTATTCTTAATACATTTTTTATTAGAAGGATTTTTTTTTATTAAAAAGATTTGTATAATTGAATGAATGTTTTATAAGATAAATAGTTTTGTTTGGGGAGTTGAAGTTTTTAAGGTTAAAAACACACTGTCACTTTAATTTTGAATTGGTTCTTTTCAATTGATGGTACTAGGTACATATAAAAATGGTGTTAGTACCTACTATCAATTGTTCTGATGAAGTCTATCGACGAAAGCGCTTGACCTATCCTGTGGATTATTTTACCATTTTGGATTGTTGGATTGCTGACTCGTTTTGTGTACAGTGGATCATTTTATGTGGCCTGAATAAAGGTGTTTGTTATATGGTGGTCGAGGTTTTGGCTCAAGGAGTGGTTCATTGGATGTTATTAGTGGTTGTTGCCACTCTTTTACACACCTTTTTGGTTTACTAGTTACAGTTTGGTGTGTTGAGCTACCTAGACCTACTATGGAGGAAAATGGACTTTCCCCTGTGTTCGAAGATGAACTTGACAATTTTCCTTTTCCCTGCGGACAGCAGATGAACGATGGAGGGGATCGTATTTTGGATCTTATTCTGAACCTTACGAATAAGGTTTCAGAGCTGCAGGAAGCTGTTATTAAACTACAAAACCCATCATTTCAGGTTAAAAGCGTTTCTGACGTCAGTGTCAACCCGGAAGGAAGGGAATTACCGCCTAGGACTGTTAGTAGGATACACCAGGGGGCTCGGAACAAAGAGAGCATCGTGGAGCCTTCTAGCAATGACGCGGAGGTCAGAATAAGTTGTCAAGGGACTAAAACACACCATCGCCTAAAAGAGTGGATTCAAAACGACCATTTCTTTTTTTGGGAAGGCAACAGGGTTGAAAAAACTA
The DNA here is from genome assembly GCF_019279795.1 of Protopterus annectens. Taxonomy (NCBI): domain Eukaryota; kingdom Metazoa; phylum Chordata; order Ceratodontiformes; family Protopteridae; genus Protopterus; species Protopterus annectens. The sequence goes on along the minus strand of NC_056750.1, from coordinate 871,832,190 downwards.
ACTGTATTGACTCCAGGTTAGTTGACCTTGAGATGAAACTTTTAAAAGTACGCGGACTTCAGTGTGACAATGCGTATCTTAACGAATGTTTAGATAAAAAGAGAGTTCCTAAGGGACTCAGAGTTTTTAGGTTCCCTAATGGCATTAAAAAGGGACAACCCGAATGTTTGGAGCTTTTACAAATGTTTGACAGACACGGGTTGGAACTAATTGAGTTTATTATAAAAATTAACAACAAGCGAATTTTTGAGTATTTAAAAGATGTTGATGAATTGAACAGTTTGATTTTAATGGACAATGATTTTGATAGATATAACCATAAGTATAATGTTTTATTTATCAAAGTAGAAAATGAAGTGAATGTTAACATAGAGAGGAAAAAGAAGAAGTTGCCAAGGGAAGAATATTAGTATAAAAACCACCTTGCATACCCACTCCCTAAAGCATATTTGGAAGGAGAAGAATTACCTGATAGACAGCTTGATAATGAAGGGAGCCATTATAGGGCTATGCAAGGTGGTAGATTAAACAATATTAATAACACATATGATTCTGACTACCCACCCCTTAGAAGATCAGCAAGGTTCCAGGAAAAATACAAACATAGGGAAGACAATAGTAGTTTTTTAGGGGCAACAGGCGGGGGTGGGAGACGGAACAGCTACAGAAATCAAAACGTGTGGAGAAAGAACAGTTACCATCAGGTTTAGATGATGTTAATTGTTCTGACCCAGGAACAGATGAAACAATTGTTGTTGAAAACAATGGTTTAGTTTACACTAGTTTACACCTATAGGGGATTTAACATTTTTAACTAAGCTGAGGTTGAAATTAATAGAGACCTGTTTCATTTGCTTATGAAGGGGGTTAAATTTGTTCCAGCTTTTAAGGAAAATATTTGTGACACATTAATTGAATTAAAATTGTTTGTGAGGAAGTTAAATTTAAAATTTTTATTTAAAGATTCACAACACACTAAGGAAAGAACAAATGTTTGTGTTAAGAAAAAGAGTTGTTTCAACCCTCCACTACACCCTCTATTAAATTCTTTCGAAAATGTATGCTCTCAAGAGATTTATCATAAGATTAGTGAGCATAACTCAAAACCTTTCAATTTAAGTAAGACAGAGAAGTGTCTTTTGGACAGGTTCAGAGGTAACACCGATATCAGGTTCATGAAACCTGATAAGGGAGGGGGCATGGTAATAGCAAACACAGAGGATTATAACAATAGAATCTTTAGCATGTTGCAAGATGAAACAAAATATGAATGTGTTTCTAGGAACGAAATTAACATTTATTACAGAAAGATTAGATTGCTGCTGGAGGATTCACTATACCAAGGTGCAATTAATAAGGAGATATTCAATTTTTTGAATGTTGAACATCCTACTATCCCCATAGCCTTTGGTATTCCTAAAACACATAAGGATGTTTATGACCCCCCTTACAGGCTCATAATTTCTGGCCCGAACAGAATAGGTATTACCTACCCATTAGGAGTATTTATTGACCGTATGGTCAGAGAGGCATTGGTACCTATTGACCATATTTTAATTGACTCATGGGATTTTCTCAGGAGGATTAAGGGACAGTACTACGACAAAAATGTTTGTTTTTCCACCATAGATGTGGTTGACCTTTTTACCTCAATACCACATGACAAGGGGCTTGAGTTCTTTTATGATATTTTGGTGGAAAAAACTAGTTTGAGTCACAGTATGATCAACTTCATTCTGGAATTGATGGAAGTGATTCTTAAAAACAACTTTTTTTGTTTTGGTGGTGAGTTTTTCCGACAAACAAGGGGTGTAGCCATGGGAAACAGTTGTGCCCCACTGTTTGCCAACCTTGTTATGTTTAAATGGGAAACGGAGTACATTTTTGGGTCACCTTACAATGGAAATTGGTCAATTTACCTCAGATTTTTGGATGGTGTTTTTATTTTGTGGAAGGGTGGTGACTTACACGATACCTTCTTGGATTATTTGAATGGAATTTGTGATTATTTTAAATTCACTGGTGACAGTGGAAATTCTTCCATCAATTATTTAGATATGAAACTAATGAAAGAAGAGAGTACTAACAGTTTCACTTCATGTGTATATCGAAAACCAACATTTTCCAATGACTATTTGGAATTTTCAAGTAGCCACCCCATATTTGTGAAGAGGAACATAGTAAAAGGGCAAATGGTGTGAGTTGCCCGTATGTGTTCAAATTTTGATCTATTCAAACTAGAGGTGGAAAAACTGGTCAACATGTTTGGGGCTCGAGGTTACCCATTGAGTTTTATTAACAACATAAAGGACCAGGTGTGTTTCGAATGGGGTACTAGATTTAAACCACTATTAGGTGAAGATGAGGAGAAGGTTAGTCAAGATATACGTGTAGATATAGATTTTACACAAACCATGGTATTTACCTATGGTGAGACATCACAATGTGTTAAAAATATAATTAAAAACAACTGGACGATGTTTAAAGGGAATACGGAGTTGCTTAAAATATTGGTGATAGCCCTCAATTTACATATCGGGTGAATAGGAACCTAAAGAACCTTTTAGAAAATCCAACATCTGATAAAAGAAGTCTTAGAAGAGGTACTCACAAATGTGGGGCCTGTGATTATTGTAAATTTATCATTGACACTCCCTCTGTTTCACTTGGACCTAACCAAATAATAGTCAACTTTGTGGCAGGTACATGTACCTCTCAGGGCTTAATATATTTAGCCGTTTGTCAGACCTGTGGTCACTTTTATGTTGGAAAAACAGAAAGGCGTTTGAGTAGGAGAATATACAAGCACATGTATAGTATTTTGAAAAAGGATGACAACAACGCCCTATATAAACACACTAAAGTTAGCCATGCTGACCATTTTTTTAGATTTGGTATTTTGGAAATTGTAGGTAAGAACTTTAGGGGGGGGGTGACTGGGGAAATCAATTACTTCGGGCTGAGGTTAGATGGCAGTTGAGGTTAAATGCAACAGTTCCCCCAGGTTTAAACGAACACATCAGCTTAAAACCTGAATTGAGATATCGAGCAACACAGTTTTGGTACTGGTTTTAACTTTTCATTCAACCTTGACAACCTCAGTTTTTTAAAAAAAACTTCATTTTTTAAAAAACTTCATTTTTCAGAATAATAAATTTTTTATTAGAAAGATTTTTTTTATTAAAAAGCTTTGTATAATTGAATGAATGTTTTATAAGATAAACAGTTTTGTTTGGGGAGTTTAAGTTTTTAAGGTTAAAAACACACTGTCACTTTAATTTTGAATTGGTTCTTTTCAATTGATGTTACTAGGTACATATAAAAATGGTGTTAGTACCTACTATTAATTGTTCTGATGAAGTCTATCGACGAAAGCGCTTGACCTAGCCTGTGGATTATTTTACCATTTTGGATTGTTGGATTGCTGACTCGTTTTGTGTACAGTGGATCATTTTATGTGGCCTGAATAAAGGTGTTTGTTATATGGTGGTCGTAGGTTTTTGATATACAAATGTTAAGGTCTGAATACACCCTCAGAAGCCGGTGTCTGCTCAGCGGCTCCAGAACCATCCGAGGGAGATATATCCGTTGGTCCAATACCTTGAGTATCTTGCGGCATGCCGGACTCCACATGCGCATCGGTAGAGGCCTGCGACTCGAAAGTAGTGGGTATCAGGGGCTGCGAAAGTGCCTCACTGGGACTGGCTTAGGAGAAGCTTCGTCGTCGGTTTTGGATTTCGACTGCCTTTCTTTGTCCTTTTCTTTGCGTTTTTTATGTACTCCGGTAGTCAGATTGCTATCCGACAACATTTCTGGATAGTTAAATCCGTTTCCAAAATACTTTGAGACAAAAATATACTGACGCTTAATAGTGCGTTGGTTAAATCTAGCACAAAACCGACAGCCAGGCACGTTGTGATCAGGGCCAAGGCAAGGAATACAGTATAAATGGAAATATTTATGAGGTATTTGCTTTCCACAAGTATTACAATTATTAACTTTTTTCTGACATCGGTATGGAGCAAGAAAAAAGTTTCCTCAACGGGGTACTTAGCTTTAGTGAAGACTTCGGTTCTGAAACTGAAACTCGAATATTTCAGTAGTTGGCCGACCGGCACTTGTGAAATGCTTCTGCTTCGGGCACCATGCGGCAAGAAAGACTAAAGAAAATTGCGTCAGCTGCATGTTTTATACCCCTGACGACAGTACAGTTTTGTACCTACCATAAATGTAGATGTTCGAAGATCCACATTGCTGCAGTCCTTACACTTGGGTAGTCTGCTGTCCTCGGTCGGCCCGAATATCAAAGTATAAGGCTGACGTCGGTCAAGGCGCATTAGACTGACATCAGGACGTCAGGGTACAAATGCGCATGACCGACGTCATATCCTCAGTCTTTTCTTGCCCCAGATGTCAGAAGACCCTACAAAGAAAGGTCAAAACCAAAAGACAGCAAACAACCAACCACCCTAGCACTAAAAATATGTACAATATATACAATATACACAATATTTACAACCCAACCCACACAACCGCCTCTAACTACAGAGGGGAATTGGACTGCAGCAATGTGGATCTTCGAACATCTACATTTATGGTAGGTACAAAACTGTACTATGTTCTTCATCTCACATTGCTGCAGTCCTTACACTTGGGTAGAATCCCAAAGCAGAGGTAAGGGAGGATGGCAAAACTATAAAGAAGCAGGAGCTGCCAAAATGCCCTGTAAAACAGCAGTGGCAAAACCAGCCCTAGATTTAGAGTAAAGTGGAAGGTGATAATGCTTTGAGAAAGTATGCACTGAACTTCAAGTAGCTGCCTCCAAAATATCTTTAGTTGCCACCCCCCTTAAAAAGGCTGTCGAAGTGGCAGTAGCCCTAGTGGAATGAGGCCTAATCCCAGCTGGAATCTCCTTGCCATGATGGGAATAACAGAAAGCAATGCAAAACCCAATCCACTTAGAAATAGTTTGTTTTGACACAGGCTTGCCCTGAGAACTCAAAGCAAAAGAAACAAATAACTGCTGAGACTGCCTGAACTCTTTAGTTCTGCTCAAATAATATCGCAACTGCCTGTGTACATCTAAAGTGTGCAAAATCTTTTCCCCTTTATTTTGGGGATTTGCATAAAAAGTAGGCAAATGAATAGTTTGGTTTAAAGCCACACTAGAAACCACTTTAGGCATAAAGGAAGGATTAGTACGCAAAGATACCCTATCCTTATGGAAAATTAAGAAAGGCTCAACCGCCATAAGGGCCTGCAATTCAGAAACCCTTCTTGCAGAGGTAATGGCCAACAAAAAAGCAGTCTTCCATGACAAATATTTCAACTCAGTAGTAGCTGCAGGCTCAAAAGGTTGTAAAGTGAGTTTCTCCAACACAAAATTGAGATCCCAAGCAGGAGTAGGAGCTTTACGTGGGGGTCTTATATTCTTTGCCCCTCTAAGAAATTGCTTGAACAAAGGATGAGAAAACAATGGTGGGTCACAGTCATAGTGAGCCGAAATTGCTGCAGCATGAACCTTAATAGAAGAGAAGGACAACCCTTTGTCCAGTAACTCAGTAAGATATTGAAGAGCCACACTTAAATTAGGCTCAGAAACATCAAAATCCTTTGCTGCACTCCAAAACAAAAATCTCTTCCATTTATCTGCGTACACTTTCCTTGTACTAGGCCTTCTAGCTTCCAAAATAACATTCAAAACTTGCTGTGGAAGCTGAGACCTTTTATGGTTCAAAACAGAATATGCCAGGCTGTTAGGTGAAGAGAGTGAAGTTTGACATTGAGTAAATGACTGTCCTCCTGAGACAACAGGTGTGGAATCAAGGCAAAGGCCATGGAGGCTCCTGCACCAGACTTCTCAGTAATGGGTACCAGTGCTGTCGAGGCCAATCTGGAGCTATTAAAATCATCCTTGGCTTGTCCTGTCTGACCTTTAGGAGTACCTTTGGGAGGAGAGGCAGAGGTGGAAAGGCATACACATGAAGATTGCTCCAATTGAAAGAAAGAGCATCCACTTTCCAAGCTGTGGGATGAAACCTTTTCGCAAAACTTTGGCAGCTGGTGGTTTAGTGGAGAAGCGAACAGATCTATGTCTGGAGTTCCCCATGACACTGTCAATTTCTGAAATACATGAGGATCCAATTTCCACTCGTGGGGATCCATAATTCGCCTGCTCAACACATCTGCTAAGGAGTTCTGTGCTCCCGGCAGAAACCTTGCCTGAAGATTTAGCTGTAAACTGAGAGCAGTCTCCCACAAAATCATTGCTTGCCTGCATAGAGGATAAGAATGTGTTCCCCCTTGCTTGTTGATGTACCACATGACAGTTGTGTTGTCTGTTAGAATCAACACCTGCCCTGGAAGAAGTAACTCCTTGAAAGCTATTAATGCAAACTGGACTGCTAACATCTCCTTCAGGTTGATATGTAGATGTTGTAGTCTGGCAGGCCACTTGTCTTGTATCCACTTTCCATTTAGATGAGCTCCCCAAGCTTTGTCTGAGGCATCTGTCGTTAGAATCTGACTCGCCTCTGGCCGGGTCACAGAGAGTCCCTTGTTTAGGTGACATTCCTGAGCCCACCACAAAAATTCCTTTTGAATGCAAGGTATTATTTGAATGACAGTGTCCAGATCCTGGCAGTGCTGTGTCCATACATTTTGAGATACCACTGTAGCTTCCTCATATGCAGTTTGGCATTGGGAAGCACCAGAATACAAGATGCCATGAACCCCAAGGCTTGAAGGACTGTCCTTGCAGTCAGCCTGGACTGATGAGACAATTGATGAAAGTAAAGGGAAAGATTCTTTTGTTTGTCCGGGGTCAAAAGGCCATCTGGGATGCTGTATTCAGTCTTACACCCAGAAAGCACATGTCCTGAGAGGGTACTAGACTGGACTTTATTTCGCTCACAGAATACCCCAGGCATCTTAGCACTGCTATCACATATTCCAAATGATGAAGAAGCTCGTCCCTTCCTTGAGCCAGAATCAGGCAATCGTCCAAATAGGGATAGATCTGTATTCCTTTTAGCCTGAAGAAAGCTATCACTGGAGCCAGAACTTTCGTGAACACTCTGGGCGCAGTAGATAAGCCAAAGGGCAATGCAGAGAACTGATAATGAGAAGTCCCAGCTCGGAAACGCAGATACTTCCTGCAACTCAGTCTGATAGGAACATGAAGGTAAGCCTCCATGAGATCCAAAGTTACCATCCAATGATCTTTGCCCAGCAGGGGTAAAAGCTGTTGTAACGTCAACATTTTGAACTTGGGAATGTCCAGATAAGTGTTGAGGATAGATAAATCCAAAATTGGTCTCCACGTGTTCCCCTTCTTTGGTACTAGGAACAGGCGAGAATAAAATCCTAGGCCCACTTCTGGCATAGGGACTGGCTGAATGGCCCCTATTTGAAGTAACAGAGAAATTTGTTTGTGAGCCTCTATTCTTTGCTGAGGAGGAACGTCTGGCATGCCTTTGAAAGGAGGCAAGGTATGGAAATAAAACCTGTAACCTTGATGTATGATATCCAATACCCATCTGTCTTGGGTAATTAAACTCCAATTTTCCTTGAAAAGTGCCAACCTTCCTCCCAAAGGTGCTGCCAGACGAGAAGGCTCTGGCAGCTGAAATGGTAGGTCATTGGGTCTGTTTACGAAAGGACTGACCCCTGCCCTCACCCGAAGACTGTGCAGGTGAACTCCCTGTTCTAGGCCTGAAAGAGCCCTGAGCTCTGCCCCTACCACGTCTAGATCTACCCCTAGACTGTGAATGATAAGAAGGATACGTCCACCCCTTGGCAGGCCAATTTCTACTAAACTTCGGAGGCTGAACCTGCAAAAAATCTTTAACAGTCTGCATAGACTTAGCCTTGTCTTCCATTTTCTTTAAGACTGCCTCAACAGGTGAACCAAACAACACATCAGATTGTAAAGGAGCATCTAAAATCCTTGTCTTAACATGGTCAGATAAATTCTGATCCCTCAGCCAGGCGTGCCTGCGAAGAACTGACCCAGTGGCAGCCACCCTAGAGGAGGCCTGTACAGCATCAAAACCACATTGCAAAGAATGCTTACCCACCTGTGCAGAAACATGTACTAAATCTTGTAACTCTTTACACACAATACCTTCCACCAGAGCATCTACCTTAGACTTCAATTGAGAAAGTAGATAGTTTTGGTATTTCAACATGTGAAACTGGCAATTCAAAGTCCTCATAGCAAGGGTGGAAGAAGTATAAACTTTCTTTCCCCATCTATCCAAAGCCCTGGCCTCTTTATCTGGAGGAACCGGATTTTTAACAACAGAAGCCTTAACACCCTTAGGCCCCTGACTAACAGTTTCTGGGTCCGCCCTAGGACTCTTAAAAAGATACTTATGAGCTTCAGGCACCCTGTAATACCTATCCGGTTTAACAGGAGCAGGAGGCAAAGAATCGGGATTAAGAGAAGCCTCTGCAAACACATCTTCCACAACATCCAGAACAGGAGGTATAGCCAAAGGCCTATGCTGGGGTAACAAAAATTCCCTAAGCCTTTTCCTGGAATCAGAGAAGTCCTGACCTTCCCACTTAAAATGCTCCCTCATGGAAGGAAGAGTCTCTGAAAAAGAAAAATCCTCAGGAGGAGAAGCAGAAGGAGTAGAATCATCTACATCAGAATCAGAATAAGGAGAATACTCCTGCAAGTCTTCAGCCGAAGACTCTGAAACATCCGAAGCCTGCTCAAAACTCCCCAACTCAGGTTCCACCCTAGGTCTCTTATCAGGAGGGGGCAAAGAACCTCTAATCAAAGTAATCAAATCTTCTGCCATTTTAAGCATATGCTTCTTGGGCACAGATCCTGAAGAACTAGGAGTGACACCAACTGAAGCTAAACCTGGCCTGCCTCTGGGAGAAGCCTTGGAAACAGAAGGAGAAGGCCTAACCACCCTAGGAAGGGAGGGAGTACAGTAACCTGAGAGGCCCCTTCAGCCTGACCTGCCTCCTGAGAGGCCACATCCTGCAATAACAAAGTCTCCCCCTGGGACTCCAGAGAAACCTCCGTGGAACCCCGGCTCCACCGACACCTCTAAAGAACCGGTACGGACGGCTCTTCTTGCCTGGGCTTAGCTGCTTTGTCCTTGCGCTTCTTCGAAGAAGCGGACGTCGGAGCATCCGACGGCATATTATAATTGCACCGCTTCCCGAAGACTAACCTGGCACAATCTAACCTTCTCTTAATAGTGCGCTTATTGAATCTAGCACAAAAGCGACACCCCACAACGTCGTGCTCAGGCCCTAAACAAGGAATACACAGAGTATGATCATCTTTATGCGGTATCTGTTTCCCACAAGAAATACAGTTATTCACTTTTTCTGACATCCGGTAAACCACTGAGGCAAGAAAAAACTAAAATATTCCCCAACGGGGTACTTAGCCAACTTTGACTCGGTCTGAAACTCCGAATTCGAAAAATTTCAGAACGCCGAACGGCACTTGCAACGCTGCTTCTGCATCGGACCATGCGGCAAAAAAGACTGAGGATATGACGTCGGTCATGCGCATTTGTACCCTGACGTCCTGATGTCAGTCTAATGCGCCTTGACCGACGTCAGCCTTATACTTTGATATTCGGGCCGACCGAGGACAGCGGACTACCCAAGTGTAAGGACTGCAGCAATGTGAGATGAAGAACATCTGACGTCATGGAAGAGGGGACAGCAACCGACGCAGGACCCAAGACTTTGGAATTCAGGCCGACTGAGGGCAACCTGCCAGCAGATTACCCAAATGTAATGAGTGCAATAGTGAAACACGAAGAACATCTGTTAAATGACTGCGTTAATAATAATGGAACTGTATATCATAACCGCAAGCAGGGTGAAGCAGGTGGGTATCTTTTTATTTAAAAATGTTAGCATGGTTAAATTCTGCTGCGGTGAAGCCAAAGGCCTTGGAGATACTGTTTTCACCTCAGTGCCTCATTCAGGGGTTTCCTGAGTAGATTGTGCCACCACTCTAATACTGGTGAATTGAAAGAATCCCTTACTGATAGGAGAAAGGTGACATTACTGCCAGCAGATAA